>NC_056732.1:153756641-153814141 GCF_019279795.1 Protopterus annectens
GTTTTGGTTTCTGTGAGACAGTGTGTGTCTTTGATGATACCTGATTTTATGGACATTGACACTTACTACTCTCCCCGTACCCCTCCTTTAGCACTGCTGCTGATGTTAGTCACCTTCAAAGATACCTTGGCACAGCTCTTCAACATGTAAGTTCCGTGGTGCTTGCAATAACTGCGTAATGTATAGTGTAATATACTGGCTATGTAGGAGTTCCATCCTATAAGCTCCATGGTGTGTGCGATAAATGCGGTACATATAGTAGCAATACATAGCTTGGTAGGTGTGTGTGTGTGTGTGTGTGTGTGTGTGTGTGTGTGTGTGTGTGTGTGTGTGTGTGTGTGTGTGTGTGTGTGTGTGTGCGTGCACGCGTGCGAGCGCGTGTGTGTGTGTCTGTCATCAGTATCCTGTGTGGAGGCTGCTGTGATTGTGTAATAACAGGATCCATTGTGGGGTGGGTTTTCCTAAATTATTATGTTGAGGACCTACTATATGTCACAATGTCCACCTTACAAGGACAACAGATGTCAAACACTGGAGAGGTTGGTGTAGACAATCCATAGTCCTACATGTGACATTTATTGGTGAACAATATAGACATCCCTTCTATTACTCAGAGAACATTCTCCACTCACGTCTCATACACAAACACACTTGGCTAGGCAACAACCACTATATTGGGAGTTCCCTTCATATTGCCTCACAGACAGTAACCACAGTGTGATTGCAGTGGACTACATGCCTGTTGAGCACAACAGTGCCACTGACATCAGAAAGTACTTTGATGTGTTACATCTCATTACTGAGTGTGTGTTATCCAGCAAGTAAAATGACATGTCACCCTGTTCCATCCCCTCAGTAGGCAAATGAATTTATACAGCGGCCCTTTTGCCTTGTTCCTCACTGGAAGCCTGCAGGAAATGTAGAATCTGCAAATGTAACCCACAAAGGGAATATCATGCCTTATACACATGCCCCGTATGGACAGATGCCACTAACTCCACAGAACCCCCATATCATACAGTCAATGTAAGTGCAAGCACAACCTCAGTTACATAGCCAGGTCTCACCAAATGAGGACAGGAATGCTACATCAAAAGATAACTATCTGTCCACACAACATCCCCCAGAGACCTCAAGTACACTTCCACATGTCAAAGAACATGCGTGTGGGACATGTGCACATCCCAGACACTGTCCGTGTTATGGTATATAGATCACATCCATGGGAAGCAGTGCACATCATTGGCCATCCACAATAGTAACCCAGATGAGTGGATGATGAATACAGTACCCACCCCTGGGAACCACTCCAACGACTTCACCCCTGAGCCACACTGGGGACTATTGTCATGTGGCCTGATGCCAAGGTATTCCCTTGGCCTAGCCTTGAAGAGCATTCAGGCCCATTCACCTACTACACACCTGTGAAGCAATGAATCTATGAATCTCAGTACTGGTAAGTGTGTGTGTGTGTGTGTGTGTGTGTGTGTGTGTGTGTGTGTGTGTGTGTGTGTGTGTGTGTGTGTGTGTGTTTGTGTGTGCAGATGAGTGATTTTGAGGCCATTCACACTCACTACATTTCGCATTACCCTACTTTAGCATGTCTGCTGATGTCAGTCACCTTGAAATAACCCTTTGGCCATGTTTCAGCCCTATAAGTTCTGTGGTGCTTGCGATAACTGTGTAATGGGGGAGTTTTAATCTTGGTCCTGCCAATTGTGATACTGTGTGTGTTTTTGTGAGAGAGTGTTTGTGTGTCTTTGTTGACATCTGATTTGGTGGACATTCAAACTTACTACGCTTCCCTTACCCCTCCTTTAGCACTGCTGCTGATGTTAGTCACCTTCAAAGATACCTTTGGGGACCACTCCAACATGTAAGTTCCATGGTGCTTGAGATAATTGCGTACTACTGTAGTGTAGCATACTAGTTAGGTAGGAGTTCTAATCCTAGACATGACATCTGTGAAACTGTTTGCATGAGAGAGTGTGTGTGTCTTTCATGATATCTGATTTTATGGACATTGACATACACTGATCTCCCCTTACCCCTGCTTTAGCACTGCTGCTGATGTTAGTCACCTTCAAAGATACTTGGCACAGCTCTACAACATATAAGTTCTGTGGCATTTGCGATAACTGTGTGATACTATAGGGTGGCATACTAGTTAGGTAGGAGTTTTAATCCCACATGTGGCAACTGTGGAACTGTTTTGGTTTCTGTGAGACAGTGTGTGTCTTTGATGATACCTGATTTTATGGACATTGACACTTACTAGTCTCCCCGTACCCCTCCTTTAGCACTGCTGCTGATGTTAGTCACCTTCAAAGATACCTTGGCACAGCTCTTCAACATGTAAGTTCCGTGGTGCTTGCAATAACTGCGTAATGCTATAGTGTAATATACTGGCTATGTAGGAGTTCCATCCTATAAGCTCCATGGTGTGTGCGATAAATGCGGTACACTATAGTAGCAATACATAGCTAGGTAGGTGTGTGTGTGTGTGTGTGTGTGTGTGTGTGTGTGTGTGTGTGTGTGTGTGTGTGTGTGTGTGTGTGTGTGTGTGTGTGTGTGTGTGTGTGTGTGTGTGTGTGTGTGTGTGTCTGTCATCAGTATCCTGTGTGGAGGCTGCTGTGATTGTGTAATAACAGGATCCATTGTGGGGTGGGTTTTCCTAAATTATTATGTTGAGGACCTAGTATATGTCACAATGTCCACCTTACAAGGACAACAGATGTCAAACACTGGAGAGGTTGGTGTAGACAATCCATAGTCCTACATGTGACATTTATTGGTGAACAATATAGACAACCCTTCTATTACTCAGAGAACATTCTCCACTCACGTCTCATACACAAACACACTTGGCTAGGCAACAACCACTATATTGGGAGTTCCCTTCATATTGCCTCACAGACAGTAACCACAGTGTGATTGCAGTGGACTACATGCCTGTTGAACACAACAGTGCCACTGACATCAGAAAGTACATTGATGTGTTACATCTCCTGACTGAGTGTGTGTTATCCAGTAAGTAAAAGGACATGTCACCCTGTTCCATCCCCTCAGTAGGCAAATGAATTTATACAGTGGCCCTTTTGCCTTGTTCCTCACTGGAAGCCTGCAGGAAATGTAGAATCTGCAAACGTAACCCACAAAGGGAATATCATGCCTTATACACATGCCCTGTATGGACAGATGCCACTAACTCCATAGAACCCCCATATCATGCAGTCAATGTAAGTGCAAGCACAACCTCAGTTACATAGCCAGGTCTCACCAAATGAGGACAGGAATGCTACATCAAAAGATAACTATCTGTCCACACAACATCCCCCAGAGACCTCAAGTACACTTCCACATGTCAAAGAAAATGCGTGTGGGACATGTGCACATCCCAGACACTGTCCGTGTTATGGTATATAGATCACATACATGGGAAGCAGTGCACATCACTGGCCATCCACAATAGTAACCCAGATGAGTGGATGATGAATACAGTACCCACCCCTGGGAACCTCTCCAACGACTACACCCCTGAGCCACACTGGGGACTATTGTCATGTGGCCTGATGCCAAGGTATTCCCTTGGGCTAGCCTTGAAGAGCATTCAGGCCCATTCACCTACTACACACCTGTGAAGCAATGAATCTATGAATCTCAGTACTGGTAAGTGTGTGTGTGTGTGTGTGTGTGTGTGTGTGTGTGTGTGTGTGTGTGTGTGTGTGTGTGTGCGTGTGCGTGCGTGTGCATGTGTGTGCGTGTGTGTGTGCGCAGATGAGTGATTTTGAGGCCATTCACACTCACTACATTTTGCATTACCCTACTTTAGCATGTCTGCTGATGTCAGTCACCTTGAAATAACCCTTTGGCCATGTTTCAGCCCTATAAGTTCTGTGGTGCTTGCGATAACTGTGTAATGGGGAGTTTTAATCTTGGTCCTGCCAACTGTGATTATGTGTGTGTTTTTGTGAGAGTGTGTGTGTGTGTCTTTGTTGACAGCTGCTTTTGTGGACATTCACACTTACTACACTTCCCTTACCCCTCCTTTAGCACTGCTGCTGATGTCACTCAACTTCAAAGATACCTTTGGACAGCTTTCCAGCAGGTATGTTCCATGGCATGCGCAATAACTGCATAACACTGCAATAGCAATGCATAGCCATTTCGTGGTTTGAAACTCAGTACTGGTAAGTGTGTATGTGTGTCATCAGTATCCTGTTGGGGTGATTGTGTAATGACAGGATCTATTGCAGTGTGGGTTTTGCCGCATCATTATATTGAGGACCTATATGCCCCAATGTTCACATTACAAAGCCAACAGTTTTCAAACACTGTAGAGGTTGTAAACAATCCACAGCCATAAATGTGTACTGCCATGTGCAATTACTGTGACAGTATGGACTAGTAAACAATATAGGCAACTCCCTTCCTTTCTTACTTTCTCTCTGTCTCTCTCTCTCTCTCTCGCTCTCTGGTGGATGTGGAAAAGTACACCTGTTTTGCATAGACAGCAGCTTAACTTTTGTAGGTAATGCTCATGATCAGCTGATGGCCTGTGCACAAATTGGAGTCCCCCACTTGCTAATTGCATGTGGAACAGCTGTGGTATCATTCCTATAGCCAATTGCATGAAAACACACTCCTATAACTAAGCACTTCATGTGGGTGTTGGCCCCTTTCCTTCACTGTGAACAGGACTTCATGTGGGTGTCTGACAAACAGCATCACAGAGAATAGTTGGAAATACCTATTACAACATACACTGTGGAGACAGGCCAACAAACAGGAGGCGGATGTTCCAGACATGGGGACAGAATGTAAGTATTGTTGTTCTACATTTGAAGTAATGTTGGTTTAACAGGGTTTGTGTGGATATGGCTGTTCTACATGATTTAAAGTCTGGCATGACAGTGTTATGTGGTCGAGGAAACTCTCACCTCTAGGGCTATCTGCAGACTGTCCAGAGTTTGGAGTCTTGGATGTGGTGTGTTACTCACACATTTCCTATCTTTAGAAATGCAGTAGCATATTCTGATGATTGCAGTCAGTAAATCTTGACATCCTACTATCCCTTAAAAGAGATATGTCACTACAAACCCTGTCACACCAGGAATATTCTCAGTTTATCACAGCAATATGTCAATATTGGCCCTGTGTTTGTGCCTCTGTCCCCCAAGTCTGTCACCCTTTGTCCATATGTCATGCAGTAATAGGTGCATATGTACAGTATATTATTATTTACTGAGATCAATCCTGATAACAAGCCAGTGATATATCAGACTGTTAGACATGTTATGTATAGTAGGCCTTATAACTGAGGACAAAACCTGGACATTCTGTTGTAGTTTGTACAGTAGTGAGGTCTGTGTACTCATGCTGATTGTTGACAGAGTGTCAGTATTGTGTAGCAGTGTATTGTGAATATGTTACTTGGCCTGTGTACAGACTGTGGTAGATGTCAGTGTTCTTGGTCCTGTTCTATCTGACGTTGCATGCTGCTCCAATTTCTGGTACCCTATAAGTGTATATGTTTGTAGGGCTAGACTGAGACATGTCCCATACAACAGTCAGGCATCAGACTGCACTGTGATTTGGGCCAATATATGTAGGGTTAGTGTCTGAGTGGCAAATATGAGGATGGTTTTATTCACACAGTCCATATACTGTAATATTAACTCAGTCATTTTGAAGCAGCTCAGAAAAAGCTGCCTGCTTAATTCCACCATAGGAACAACAGAGTTAATTTTCAGAAAATTAATTTGTAATACCATATAGAAAATAAACGTTCATAACTCTTTAACTATAAGACCTTGATTAAAAATGTAAATGCAAAAGTTGTTCAACAGACACGGACCTTTCCAACAGTGTAAATGTTGCTAGTGTGTATCAAAGTCATTATTAAATATTTGGCAAGGAATGCTGATATTGTGCATATTTTTTACCTTTTTGGAAAAGCAATGCACAATATCTTGGTCAATGTACCATGTAGACCCATACAATTTGTATTTAATTTATTTGTGTGGAAGTCAGCTTTATAATGATACCTTAACCATTACTGTGTGATACTCCATTATGAAGATATTCACAGAAATATGATTAATATAATATTTCTTATAATTGATAAATAAACAAAGCATAATATCTCATCACTTGTAACAGACAGAGGCTACATATTAGTGTACAATTTGTGTGTCTCAATGTCAACTTCAAAATGATGCATAATTTGTGTCATCACCATGCTCCCTTGCAAAGATATGGGCATAATAATGAAAAGTATTGGAAGTATATAATTTTCATAATCCTACAAGACTAAACAAACTGTAGTATCTGTACATGTGTACAGTGCACAGACACAGTTCTTTCACCATGTTGTAAAGAGTAATACTGCCTTCAAAATGAGGTATTACTTGGCACACTGACATGTTCCCTTGTAAAATTATTTACCAAAATTTCAAAAAATCATAATTTCTATAACCTAAATCCGAAACAAACTTTGATATCTGCACATGTGTGCAAAATACAGGCACAGTTCTTTTACCATGTTTGAACTATGAATATTATCTTCAAAATTAGGTATTACTTAGCACATTCAGATACTCCCTTGCAAAGTTATTTACTAAAATATGAAAACATCATAATTTCCATAACCTAAGTTTGAAACAATTAATGATATCTGTACATGTGTACAACATACAGGCACAGTTCTTTTCCCATGTTGGAACTATGAATACCGTCTTCAAAATGAGGTATTACTTAGCACATTCAGATGCTCCCTTGCAAAGTTATTTACTAAAATATGAAAATAAATCATAATTTCCATAACCTTATTTTCATAACCTAAGTCCTAAACAAACTGCGATATCTGTACATGTGTACAGCATACAGATATAATTCATAGGTTCATAGGTTGGTACTAGGCTATCAGCCCTAGGGCCTATACAAGCCTAGCCATAACAATTCCCTGGCTATTTCTTCCCACACTATTTACTTCCATGGACCCCTGTCTAGCAGGGTGACTGACATGATCCCTGGGGTGAATTTTCTTTCTCCCATCCAATCGCCAAGGTTCCTTTTGAAGAGGGTCAAAGAGGCACTCTGCTTGACATGTACGGGCAGTCTGTTCCAGAGTCTGGGGTGTCTCTGGGTCAGGAACCTATCCCTCCAGCATGTTTTGTTTATTGTGATGACAAGGTTTAGATCCCTGGAGTGTGTGGCTCTGAGGGATTGGGATTTCTTTAAGTGTAGCATGTCCAACAGCTCTGGGTTTGACATGGCCTTGTATGTTAAGCAGAGATCACCTCTGAGTAGATGATATGCGACAGAGTATAGCTGGAGTTTTTTAAGGCAGTCAGCGTAGGGCATCTGCTTTAGGCCTGTGATTCTTTTAGTTCTTTTAGGTAATAGTTTTAATTCTTTTACCATCTTGTAAGAACTAAGACCCTTTTCAAAATGAGCCCTTACTCAGCATGTTAACATTTTCCCTTCAAAGTTATTTGACAAAATGTGAAAAAATATAGTACATTTCGTAACCTAAGCCATAAACAAACTGTGATATTTGTACATGTGTACAGCATGCAGATAGTTGTTATACTATCTTGTTAAGTTCAACAACTATATTCAAAAACTAGGTCTTACACGGCATGTTGACATGTTCCCTACGTCAGTTACTCGCCAAAATATGAAAACAAATATGATAAATGTCATGGCTGCTTTCCATCCTCTGTCACTAGCTGAATGTTCCCAGTATAGCCTGCATTGCTGACATCACATCATTATGAGAAAAAGAAAAGAAAGGTAGCTGCGTGAGGGTTTTACCTTACAAGTGATAATGACTCAGTGATATACTATAGATGCACAAATTGTAGACTGATAATGTGTTAATGGCTTACATTTCATTACTGAAAGGTTCTGCATGTTCAGACAAAGGTGATAATTACTGCTGTTGAGCAAACATTCATTACATTCCAGTGCAGGTGTAATGTAAGTCATTACCATCTCTCAGTAAAAGTAGGATAATATATATATATATATATATATATATATATATATATATATATATGTAGCTGCGATGGTGCAGTGGTTAGCATTGTCACCTCACAGCAAGAGGTCCTCCCGTTCGATTCTTGGCTGAAGCGCCTTCTGTGTGGAGTCTGCATGTCCTTCCCGTGGCCGAGTGACTCTAAAGACATGCAGGTAGGAGTGAACATGAATGGGTGTGCCTCCTTTGAAGGTTGGGCATCGAGCTGGCAACTCGGTACCATAAAAATCTACTGCCAATCATTAGCGGACTGGAGTTCCGCTGTGGCAGCCCCTAACCAGAAAAAGCTGAAAGACAATAAACTAAAGAACTACAGTAATATATATGGACCACATTCGTCATGAAAAAATCCCACATATATAGCACTCTTATAAATCTCCCAGCTCCAGCTATGCAGCACTTTCACAGAACAAACAAAATCACTGAATATAACACCCAATCTGGTCCCATTCTATCAGAAGTACACTCATACAAAAGCACATTACCTCACACTGGACCTTTCACACATAAAAAAAGAAAAATACATCAAAACAATGCAGCCAATGATGGTTTAATGCTCAATAATCCACAATTCCAATACTGACATCCACAGAAAATTACGAACAATTAAGCACTTTCGTCAAGGTTAACAAACCAAAGGCATCATCAGAGTTGTTTGTTTACAAAGCATTCACCACTTTTAAACTGTTCAACAATAATTGACCAATTAATCAATTAAAAAATCTTTAAAAAACATTTTTTTAAAGATTTTTCTTTCCACTTTTAAAAAAAGAAGAAGAAAAAAGAAGGAGAAAGAGAGTAAAAAAGAAATAGCAAAAGCATTCTTTTAGAACTAAATAAACAATTGATGAATACACATTAATTTGGAAATAATCCTTGATTCACTGAATTCCATTTAAAAAATATATAATTATAGCATTCCATATTTTTCTAAAAAAAAAATATATATAAAATAATGAATATTCTCCATTCCTATTTATATGTATATAAATATTTGAATATTCATTACCCTATTTTGTTATGTTTTATTTTTAAGAAAGGCATGATAGAAATAAACTCATTCAACCCTGGAAGACATGTGGCATCAGTATGTATTTGCCACATAGACTCACGTGCTTCCAAGATAGATTCCCAATCACCCTGCCATCCGTTGTCAGATATTTTATCAATAACAAAAAATAAAATTTTTTTGAAAGTGAAACACTGCATAGAATGTGAATACAAAGCATTATGAAGGTCCTTATTTATAATTCCTCTTAAATGTTCACTAATCCTGTCCCTGAGTCTACGTGAGGTCTTCCCTATATAAAAACCCAGACAGGAAAGACAAGTGACCACATAGACCACCCTCCTCGAATTACAATTACATTTACCAGGACAATTCACTGATACTCCAAAACCACTGATGTCAACATAAGGTCCATTATTTATGTACATACAATACCTACAATTCCCACATTTAGACATAAATGAAATATTAATATTACTGTCTTGATGTTTCTCAATTATATTTTTGATGTTATTTCCCCTACTATGAATTATTTGGGGTTTTATTCCTATTATGGAAGTAATATTTCTATTGAAGATTATATCCCAACCCCTATTAATAATATTAATAATCTCTGATGTCCTTTCACTAAATTGTAAAACAATAGCTGTTGTGTGCGAGTTGTGTTTTTTTTCCCCTTGAAAATTGTTCTCTAATGACAAAATAGGTTTAAAACTGGACCTTCTTTTCTTCTCTACTTCTTTCTTCAATTTTATTAATAGTTTGAGGGGATACCCTCTTTCCAGAAACATCCCTATAAGCTTATACATTTCTTCCTTGAACCTAGTTTCCTCACTCGTCAACCTAGATACTCTCACCATCTGTTCCTTTGCAACACTACGTTTCTGGAACAACAGATGGTGACTGGTGAAGTACAATAAACTGTTTGAATATGATTCTTTCCTGTAGATAGAACTTTCTAAGATGCCACTTTCCACACTAAATTTAATATCTAAATAATTGATGGTTTTATTATCTCATTTAAATGTAAACTTCAAAAAATCAGTTGTCCTATTCAAATAATCTATAAACTCGTTCACCTCATCCAGTTTTCCCTTCCAAAGAATTGGAATGTCATCCAAATATCTGTTATAACAAACTATATGTGAGGCAAATTCAGAAGTTAATACAAAACTGTTCTCCCACTCTAATAGTACCAGGTTTGCGAAAATGAGGGCACATTTGGCTCCCATTGCTACCCCTGAAACCTGATGGAATAGTTCACCTTCAAACATCATGAAGTTATTCTTAAGAATTATGTCCATGAGTTCAACCACTATCTCCACTTTCCCTTCATCCATATCGGACAGATTATGAATGCTGTTTATAAACATCTCTATTCCAGTTGTATGAGGGATAACTGAGAACAGATTTACGACATCTATAGTAAAAAAACTAATAGAATCATTGAATGAGTTACGAAATTCAGATAGACGCTGGAGACAATGCCATGAATCACGAATGATATGTAGTACCCCCTCAACACCTTCTTATCTACACACGCTGCTAGAGACTCAGTCTTAGAGCCTCTTGCCAACACTGTGGGTCTAAAAGGAGGATTAACAACTGATTTGTTAGTTTTTGGTATTCCAAAAATTTTTGGGATAATGGGAAAGGGGACCATTAAAAATTTTTTTTCTTTCAAACTTATTCTCCTTTCCAATACTTCATTTTCCAAAATGATATCTAGCCATCTAAAGGCCATATTGACCTCATTTCTAGAGACCCTTTGATAAGTACTTTCATCATTTAAAACTTTCTCCATCTGTGTATTATAATCAATATATCGCATTATCACCACCCCTCCCCCCCTTATCTGGTGTCATAATGCGAAGCTGCCTATCCCCTACCAAACTACGCAAAATTTCATTCTCTTGAACAGTGAGATTTGAACAAACTGTATGTTTCTGTTTAACCAAATTTCTGATTACTTTTTCACAGTATGTTTCAAACAATTGAATTTCTGGATTGGGTGGGGGAATAAATGTACTCAAACGTATACATTCCTGCCTTTCAATAATTTCATCTCTTCCTTGAAAATACATTTTAAGGTTTAACTGCCTCAAAAATAACTTTAAATTCAAAAGTGCCTTTGTCAAATTAAATTTATTTGTTGGAACAAAGGACATACCTTTTTTAAGAAGACTAAAATAACTTTCCGTTATATCCAGTTCAGTATAATTAAAAATACTAAAACCTTCTTTTTCTATTATTTTGCATCTCAATTCCTGTGTGATATTTGAAGTATCTTGAAAAGTCCATGTGCTTTCGCTCAATCCATTCACCTCCAAACTTCCAAAAGTTACTTCCATTTCTTGCCCTGAGCATTCCCCCACAGCCTCCTCTGCTGTTGCTGCCTCCCCTCCTGGTTCCAATCCCCTGTCCATCTCAAATATTGTGGACCTGCCTGATTTCTTAGGCGTTCTGATCTCCTGGGTACATTTTCTAAAAAATTGTCATTGTTATTTCCATTGTCCTGTTGATTTCCCTCACCTTCATTATCAACATTCCTCCCTGGTACCTTATCCCCCCTTGAACTATCCTTATCATGACCATGCTGCCCCTGAGGGTATGCTACATTATTGAGATATTCATGTGTGTCACAAGTTAATTTATGTTGTTTATTCTCAATACCTTTCTTAACAAATTTCTCTACATCATTTAAAACCTTGTTGTAATCCATTTTATATGGCTCAAACAAAGCATCATCCATAATATGTTTATTTAAATCATTGATTTTCAACTGAAGCGCTTTGATTTTGTTATCATTATTTCTGACAATAATGTCCAACATTTCGAGGCCAGTCTTATCAAATAAAGAAATTAACTCACGATAAGCTGTTGTTCCGCTTTCTATTCCCATTGGGAGCTTCCAAATGCGCAAGCCCTTGGGAACATGCTTTAATTCAATGGACTTGCGCAAAAACATATTATCCATTTGCAAAGAACGAAATTTGAAACAGGATTTTTCAAAGGACGCTAGCTGCTCCTTCCATGTTGGTATATAGTTGTTTGTGTTAGAATTAGACTTCGCTCTAAACTCCGTGTCCAGTCCACTGCTGGAACGCTGAACCAAGTGCTAAAATCTTTACACGCCCCTCTTCCTCCTTGGCTTACAGAACCTTGATCTTTTAAAGAAGCAGTTACCTTGTTATTGTCACTTTCCACCGTGGAATGTAAGGTAAAAAGTTCAGCTTGGCTGTCAGTGAAAAGCCGCTCATTGTCACAATTGGATGCCCCCTTCTCCTTAGAGAGCAAAGATGTTAAATTTTTAACTGAGTCCAACAGCTGCACCAATAAATCCTCCATTCCTCTGAATGTAATGCAGAAGAAATAATTTACACAGTATAAAACTCCAGTTCCTAAACTGAATAGGAAACTCACAGGATTCAGGACGAGCACGACCGCGGACACACGGAATGGTATAAAAAACTGATAAATAAAAAACCAACAGGTCAATGACCTAAAACAATAAAAAAAGAAAAATACACCGAAACAATGCAGCCAATGACGGTTTAATGCTCAATAATCCACAATTCCAATACTGACATCCACAGAAAATTACGAACAACTAAGCGCTTTCTCCAAGGTTAACAAACCAAAGGCATCATCAGAGTTGTTCATTTACAAAGCATTCACCACTTTTAAACTATTCAACAATAACTGACCAATTAATCAAGATTTTTCTTTCCACTTTTAAAAAAAGAAGAAGAAAAAAGAAGGAAAAAGAAGGAGAAAGAGTAAAAAAGAAAAAGGCAAAAACATTCTTTTAGAAATCAATAAACAATTGATGAATACACATTAATTTGGAAATAATCCTTGACTCACTGAATTCCATTTAAAAGATATGGCCTTGTATGTTAAGCAGAGATCACCTCTGAGTAGATGATATGCGACAGAGTATAGCTGGAGTTTTTTAAGGCGGTCAGCGTAGGGCATCTGCTTTAGGCCTGTGATTCTTTTAGTTCTTTTAGGTAATAGCTTTAATTCTTTTACCACCTTGTAAGTACTAAGACCCTTTTCAAAATGAGCCCTTACTCAGCATGTTAACATATTCCCTTCAAAGTTATTTGACAAAATGTGAAAAAATATAGTACATTTCGTAACCTAAGCCATAAACAAACTGTGATATTTGTACATGTGTACAGCATGCAGATAGTTGTTATACTATCTTGTTAAGTTCATCTACTATATTCAAAAACTAGGTCTTACACGGCATGTTGACATGTTCCCTACGTCAGTTACTCGCCAAAATATGAAAAAAATATGATAAATGTCATGGCTGCTTTCCATCCTCTGTCACTAGCTGAATGTTCCCAGTATAGCCTGCATTGCTGACATCACATCATTATGAGAAAAAGAAAAGAAAGGTAGCTGCGTGAGGGTTTTACCTTACAAGTGATAATGACTCAGTGATATACTATAGATGCACATATTGTAGACTGATAATGTGTTAATGACTTACATTTCATTACTGAAAGGTTCTGCATGTTCGGACAAAGGTGATAATTAGTGCTGTTGAGCAAACATTCATTACATTCCAGTGCAATCTCTCAGTAAAAGTAGGATAATATATATATATATATATATATATATATATATATATATATATATACACAACAATGGAAAGCCTACTTGTAGCTGCAGTGGTGCAGCGGTTAGCATTGTCACCTCACAGCAAGAGGTTCTCCCGTTCGATTTTTGGCTGGAGTGCCTTCTGTGTGGAGTCTGCATGTCCTTCCTGTTGCAGAGTGATGCTAAAGACATGCAGGTAGGAGCGAGCATGAATGGGTGTGCCTTCTTTGAAGGTTGGGCATCGAGCTGGCAACTCGGCACCATAAAAATCCACTGCCAATCATTAGCGGACTGGAGTTCCGCTGTGGTGACTCCTAACTGGAAAAAGCCGAAAGGCAATAAACTAAAGAACTACAATAATATACATGGACCACATTCGTCATGCTAAAATCCCACCTATATAGCACTCTTATAAATCTCCCAGCTCCAGCTATGCAGCACTTTCACAGAACAAACAAAATCACTGAATATAAATATAACACCTAATCTGGTCCCATTCTATCAGAAGTACACTCATACAAAAACACATTACCTCACAATGGACCTTTCACACATAAATCCTAGAAAATTATTTTTGAATCACTGCTTCATCTCTCAACCCATCCAGCACAATATGAACATCAAAAAAGAGAAAACATGTTTTATAAACTGTTAAAAATAATAAAATACTGCTGATCCAGTTACAGGCAATCTTATGCCTGGAATGTTGTTCAGTGACAATAAAAAAACAGGAGAATAAAAATAATATAAAAAACTGTCATGTCCCTCACTCACTCATTTTAATCAAATAACACATTCACAACATCCTGAATTAATAACTCAGACATAATTACATTTTTATGAAATAATCATCAAACAAGAAACTATAATATTAAGTATCAGGACATTTCATCAAATCATAATAGAGCAATGCAGGTAATGTTCTGAAAATTGCACATCTGCAAGTGTACTTTAGCCACAATTTTGCTTGATATCAGATCAGCCTTAATAACAGAAGACTCATAATGATTAATTCGGACATTTAATATAACATATACATTTGTTATCGTGTTACCTTCTTTTAAAAAGCAAAATGTGAATGAAACTTATCAGCCTTGCATGCCTTTATACTTTAGTCACGTTTCTTTGGGTGGCCTAATGGTTAAGGTAATTGCCTTACAAACACAAGGTGCAGGGTTTGAGTCTCAGAAAGGATCATTGGCTAGGCTTAAAATGGCTCACAAAGGCAGTTAGCCTAGTACTAATCTCTGAATCTAAATCTTTGGTTGGACATTGTCTAATTATTAATAGAAACGTAATATATCACTCATCTTATAAGCTATTATAAAAACTACACTGCTTCATGTACAGACCTTATTTTTTATTTACAGCTAACTTCAAAAATACCACTTTGTCACTCTGTCTGTAGCCTGTTCATGTTATATAATTGATATGACTGAGGATAAATACTTGTGTGCAGTTTGCATTCTGTGTGAATAATGCTGTATGTCAACGTTCATACTGTTTATTCATAGCATGTTTTACTGTCAGGATTACATTTCCATTAGAATATTAATCTGATGTAAAACTTTCTCCATTGAGGACTGAAAAGCATTTTATTACAAAGTACTTTCTTCAGACAATAATTCAACAAAGGAGTCAAATTGCTAAACATCGGCAAAATCAGAGCATTTGTATTACTTTCTCCATATGAAGTGTTCTTTAGCTTCCATCATGACTGGTAGAAGATTAACCTGCTGAGGATTGGAATCCCCTAACTGATCCCCGCCCCCAAAAAAGACCAAAACACACTTTTTAAGTGTTTTGCTGGGGGTAAGCTTCCATCTTGCTGCTTGCTGGCAGTAATTTCCTGTGGAGGTGCTCCGATCTTTGACAGGCTGAATTTTGAAAAAATGAGGCTCCAGTATTTAAGCTTTGTTCTCCTGTAGGAAAATGTGTTCTTTATCTTGCAGATAAACATTATTTTGTGGTACTAAAATATATTTACCACGGCAAAAAACATCAATTTAGCTAAATGGTTTCAGAAAGGAGTCTTCGTGCTGTTGTTGCTCTTAATTCCCAAACAGTTTGAACCTATCACATTTATAAAGCTAACAGTAAGTTTTCAATTATGAACTAAATTGTAAGAAATACACTAACCTGCACTGTAGTATATACAGAGAGCACCACTCCACAAAATAAAACACAGAAAACTGATTTATGAAAAAGACTAGAGAAATCTGAAAATAGCATGCTGCTTAGCATGTCTCAGCATCAGCAGCAGAAATTAACTTCCAAGTCCTGTGTACGTATCTGTAAAAAAAAAAAAAAAAAACAGAGAAACCAGTGTATGTATAAACAGTCTACACTTACGTATTCAGTATGTTTTCTACAGCTCCTGTAAGAGCTAACAGTGTAGTGTGATAATGAAGCCATCAGGTACGCCTAAGAACACATCTGCAAGAAGAGTACAAACATCACACTAAGGAAACAACACTGAACTGCAATTTTCATTCAGTGGCTGCCTAGCTGTTTTCACTGGATGTTAACAGAAAAATGTAATGAAGCCATGACACACTTTATACAGTTAAAAAAAATGGAACATCAGGGAACTACAACTATACCTCGCTTACACTAGGAACGCTATGTAGTAAGGAAATCATTAACTGACAATGCACTAGTCCAAAAAAAACAAAGGCTTTTTATTGTACTGTGTGAAACTGGATTGCCTGTCACTATGTACTTTGGACACCTGTAAAAGACTAATAACTTGGGTAGCATGGTGACACAATGGTAAAATCTCAGGCTCACAGATAACTTGCTTTTCAGCTGTTTAACTTCTAAGCTTTCAATCACAGATATTGCATAGTTTGTCCAAGTGTTTTAATTTAGCATAAACAACTACAGTTATTTTAAAAAAGTACTGCTAAAGTGTATTCCCAGGAGTCAGTAGTAGGTTATTGCATTTGTCAGTGCTTCTTTGATTTGTTTTTTGGTTTCTGCAAATTCTATGTTCTGCTATCCTCGCCATTTTTAACCTGAGAAAACATATATACTGCATATGCTACAGATATGCAGACTTTATTCCTGGACTTTTAACACAGAATGCATTAAACATGTTGGGGAAAGCAAGAATGTATAAATAATCAGTGATTGTTCATGTATTTTGGTTTAATGATGAAAGCACAGAGTTAGAAGCATGAGCACCTGTATGGCACTTGCAAGCTGATTTTCTCAAAAACTTTAAATATAAACCTGATGTTACTCCACAATGAAAATTAAGTTGAGAAGGTACCTGACAAAGTTCATGTACTTTTTCAACTTAATTTTTAACAGTGGAGCAAAAACTTTACTGCGAAGTTACCAGCACTTCCCCCATATGAAACTTGGGTCAGTGTTGTGTCAGTCTGCCTGTAGTTTGCACAGTGCTTTGTGACATGCCTAGCAGCTCAGTATATGTACATAGTGTGATGTTATGTCCAGATATTTGTCAGATGTACTATTGTCTGGTCACCATACGTGTTGTGTATTTCTGAAAAAGCAGTGGGATGCTGTGAAGAAGTATGTCACTAACTAGTGGGAAGCATGTGGGCTTGGGACCTGTGCTCCTCAGTTAATATGTGTTATGACAGACAGGAGAGTGTGAATGCATCAAATGTGTGAGCTTATCTGTTCCAGTATTTGTGTAATATCCCCATTTTCATGGCTGTAAACATCCCCTTTGTCACGCTTGGTCCACACGTCTTGCACTAAAGAGTTCTGTGTATACCTCTGGACTGTCCAGATTGTTTCAGACTGTCCACGTTTATTGGTCATATTTCTGCTGTATTCCACATGATCATTTCTGTGATTTGCATGCTACTTCACTATGATGATTTTATGATGTCGGTCTGTAACTGATGGCATACATGTCAGTATCAGAAGAGACTTCCTACACAACATGTCTGTTGACACAACCCCTGTTACTGTAGCAATATTCGACATTTATAACTGCAATACTTACATTACATTCCCTTGCACTAAGAGGTTGTGATTTATGATGCAGAGGTATGACTCCACTACATGTTATGGACATATATCCTTATGTGTAAACATGAGTGTTGTATATACCTTCTCAGATGTATCCCATCATATTTATCTATGTGTATATTTAGATATAAAAACATGACTTATTCAACACTATTGTCACTAACAAGTAGTAAACAACTGTAGTAATCAAAGCAGTTGTTCACTACTATTAAGTATGTGTACGGAATGATATATTTGAACAAACCTTAGTACAGCTCAGATGGGTTAGTGATTAAGTTCTGTGACTGTAGTCTACAGGATCCTGGGTTCAAAACCAGCAAGGGCTATTTGCTTTGTTGCTAGGCAGAACAAGGACTGTTGGATACAGAGTGGTTATGGCAGTTTTGAGCAGCTTTAAGCAGGTTTGCACAGGTGTGCACGAAGCTAGGTGGTGCTAATGTATGGTTTAACGAAAAGGTGCTTACACCGTGTAGGCTTCGCTTAGCATTTACATTTAAGCAATGCTTACACCTGCTAAGAATAGCTCAGCTCTGGTAACCAGTGATCACATTCCAGTCTGATAAAATAACAGGGTAATGACATCTTTAATAAGTGTATTTAATTTCATGTACATATCATGCTTCTATGTGCTGTCTTTACAGTAGTAAGGGGTGTGAGTATACTGTATGGGACGCCTGAGTATGCATGGCTAGTACCACAATCTTTTCTCTTTGTATGTGTTTCATAGGGTCTATGTCAATTCTTTGAATCCTTAAAATTTCAAATGTTACATGGTTGAGACCAAACGTTTGAAATTTCAAGTGTTCGAAGATTGACTTTCAATGGCGCCGTACATTGCAGATAGGGAGAATTTCCCTTTTCTACACTGAAGTGCAGTCTTAGAGTTGGTATATTTAAGTAGGGCTTGCCCCCCTGCTCACACTGTTAAGGTGTGGGATTTTTTCTATTTTTTTATTTGATATTAGAACATCCAAATGTCGAACATTTGGTCTTGACCATGTAACGTTCGACATTTTGGATGTTCGAATATTTAACATAGACCTGTTTCATACATTGGTAGTATCCCATTTTATGTGCAGTTACACTTGCATGTATTGTATCATTATGTTATTACTTTTAACAGTGCTTTTCCAGGTAAGAGTAGATTGCAGATTGTAGTACTGGAACCATACACCCCTGCATGCAAAGCTGGACTCTGAGTACTGACTATTGTGTTCTTGGTATGTGAGCTGTATGTTATTAAGTATCTCCTATTGGATATTGATCTGATATGTGGATATTAACTGTAGACTACTATGTGTTTAGGACATGTCATTGAGGGCTGCTGTCATGTAGTAATGGCATCAATGTCAGACATCTATCTGTCAAAACATTCATCCTAATGCATAACCTGCTGGCTAGAAAATTCCTGTCTGTTCTCTATACAGATGTGCAGATGTCAGGTATCCATCTTGGCTGCTTACAGATGATCTCTGATTGACTGACACTGACATGTCTGCCCAGCTGTGTTATGAATGCCACAGCTAGGAAACCCCACCCTGTATGCACCACATGCCATGTATACCTCAACCAGACTACCACAGTCAACAGAACATGCTTGGGTACAGGTCTCTAGCCCAGACACTGGCCATGTTATGTAATATAAGTTGCAAACATGTCAGTTGGAGCACCTCTCTGGCCCTCTGCAAGAGAAAACCAGATGACTGGATATTGAATTTAACTGTCAACCTGGGGATCACTCAAGTGGCATCGGTTGATAGATGGTCTGCTGACAAATGTCAGGTGGCATGATACCAGTGTACCCACATGCCCTACTCTTCTCATCTCTCCATGGACATTAGCCTGGTACACACCTAGGAACACTTGCACCTATGGGCATCAGTACTGACAAATGTATCAGTGTGCATTACTGAGAATAACAGTGTCTGTGTGTTTGTAAACTTGTAGTTGAAAATACTCTGAGGGCCTTCTCACCCACTACACCCCCATTGCCATACTTAGAAATGGCTGCTGCTGTAATTGACATTAAATGTATCTTGTTACACTCTTCACCCTATGGGCTACCTGGAGCTTGCAGCACCAGCATAACACTGTTCTACAAATGGGTAGATAGGTGTGGGTTACCCTCTGAGTCCTGGCAAGGGTGTGTATGTGTGTGAGTGTGCATATTTGTAGGAGACAGTATTCTGAGGCCACATTCTCCAAATACAATAAACCTTGCCATACATTATAAGGTATAGTGATGTTGCTGATATTAGGAGAGACATGACAAACCCTCACCCTACTATCCCTGTGACATGTGTTACCGGCCTCTACCTCCTGAGGTATGTATTAAGCTGTTATTCATTGTTCCTAATAGACTGTTAAATGTATTTAAGTTGAATTGTGTGATTTAATAGTAACTGGTGTAACTCTTTTTTGCTACATAGCTACATAATGCAGTATTGAATGGCATGAATATTGTAGCTACTTGTTTCTTTAAAGCTAAGTTGTGTCTCTATAGCTAAATGTGTTTGGTAACCAGACTTTAGTATGACAAGCTCTTTGCAGAGCTGTTCATTAGAGTGAAAACTGAGAGCCTTCTGTATATTTTTTGAGAAGCAGGATATTCAACATTCAACATTTTTTGACTCTCAGTCATAAGGCACTGTTGCAGTAAAATGCTAATGTGTTATAATGATTTATGCTATATGTAAAGATATGTGAAGATTTTACTAACATAGTTTAGGGGTTTCCTCGGGTAGTCTAATGTTGTTTAAGCTACACAGCTGCTTCTGACTGCCTCTGAAATCAAGCTCTCTCTATCCCTCCCAGGTCTTCCCCTGCACAGCGTAAGGCAGAAAAGAATTTTGCCCTTTTCGAGCGACTACTCTACTTTTGCCCACAACCTGTAAAAACAAAACAGGTCATTATCTGGTCATTTTAGTATAGACTTTAAAGTAAAGTATTATTTAAAGGTCCTCAGCACTAGCACAAATCTCCCTAGGCTTACCCAAACAAAAAATCCAAGCTTGTTTGCATATACTCCACTTAAACTACAGAACACATTCTAAAACTAAGGCAAACTGCTATAAAATTGTAAAAACAAGCTCCCAAAGCATAGGCATTGAACCTGGTGTTTGTTTAGATGAGATTACTCACCTGCAAGTTAATTATTCAGGAGTTACATCTTGAAACCTGGGCTCTAGTGGCTTAGTGTAAACCCCGCTCATGAGCACTTCGCTCGTGCTTGCTCTGCTCCCCGCCCTGCCCCCTATTCCCACCCGCCCCCAGTACTCATACTTTTATAACCTCAAACCACTCCCCTTACTGTCCACTAACTTCCTGTACCTCACTACCGGCCTCTAAGATCAAACGGAATATGACACCACCCAGGAAGCTTATCATACTAACTCTTTTTCCCCTCCTACTTGTCCCTTACCTAGCTACCCTATATGAAACCTGGTCTTACATAGGCTTCCACCACCCAGGCTACCAAACCAACCCCTCACCCATAATTAACAACAGAGGCCATGACTCAACTCCCTACTCACCCACCTTGTTAGAACTCGAACGCTATGTAATTATCAAACCTACCAATATTAGGCCAAATGATAAACATTACTACAAACTTCTACTCAAAGCCCTCAAATTCATTACCACTCTGAATCACAGACTAGCCACAGATGGTGATATCCACCCCAACCCTGGCCCTTCCCTCCACTCAATTGTAATTCCACCCTATCCTCCCTCCACTTCTCAATCTAAACTCTAGACCCTTTAACTCTCTTCTGACCTGTCATCTAAACATCAGAAGTGTAAACAATAAGATTCACAACCTACATGCCCTTTTAGCTACTTGTTCCCCAGACCTACTATGTCTCTCAGAAACCTGGCTTAATCCAAGTACTGAAAGACACACAGATAATCCCACCAGGGTATGATATACTAAGAGCAGACCGAATAACTCGTAAAGGTGGCGGTGTAGCCATACTCTACAAAAATACATTACAAATCTCCTTGCCTCTCCACAACCCTCCTAACAAACAATGCCGAAATTCTACTTGTAAAACTTCAACCAAACAAACATAAAAGCATAAATATAGCATGTATTTACATCCCCAGGCAACAATAATAACAAAACCTTAGAGGACTTTCTCCACTGGTTAACTCAAACTCACCCCAGGAATCCATAGTGTTAGGTGACTTCAACATCGATTGGAATTCCTTCTCATCTAGCTCCCCATCTAGCAGCATAAATCTACATGGCTTTTCTCAGCTCATATCCACTCCTACCAGACTAGGTAAACCCCAAAACAAAGACAGCATCCTGGACTGGATCCTTACTAATAAAGATCCTGACCAGTACTCAGCAGGTACTCACCCAGAGGACATGAGTGATCACTTACTCACCTATGTTATCAAATTCAAGAAAATCACCCCTTCTTACAACCATAAAAAAATCAGGAATAATAATAAATTCAACGCCTCCATTTTTCAAACTGAACTTAAAGCCCACAACTGGACAATACTCAAGTCTCTTCCTCTTGAAGAGGCAGTTATCTACTTCAACACCACCTTCCTCAAGATTCTAGATTCCCATGCTCCAATACGGTCCATTAGAACTAAAACCAAAACTGCACCATGGCTCTCTAAGGAAACAAAATCCAAAATCCTATCTAGAAACAAGATGTGGGTCACATGGCACCTCTAAAGACCCACACTCCCACCAAACCTTCCGCAACTTAGAAATGAAACTAAAAGAATGATTTTAAATGATAAAAAAAACTTCTACCTCCACCTCCAACACAAACACCTTAATAATCCACAAAAATTCTGGGCAGGCTTAAACAAGCTCCTGCACCCTGGCCAGGCAACCACCCCACTCCAACAACTTGCAAACAACAGTGCCCTGTAAACATTGCTAACACATTCAATAGTTTCTTCACTGTAACTATACAATCCCTGGCCACACAATTCAAACAAACAACCAGCCCACTCCACTACCCATGCCAGCAGAATACTACAACTACATCAGATCATCTATTTACCTTCGATCCAGTACCCATATCCTTTATAACATCTATTCTTAAAAACTAAAACCCACTAAGCTAGCAGCTGACCTTCTCCCAGCTGAGTTTCTGCAAAAGCAGCTGAGGCCATTTCCTATCCGTCTCCATAATCATAAACCGTACCTTGTCAGAAGCCTTCATCCCTCCATATGGAAAATGTCCCACATTATTCCTCTCCATAAAGGTGGTAGCTCACTAGAGCTAACCAACTACAGACCTATATCTATACTCTCACCCCTGGCCAAAATTATGGAAAAGTGTGTCCACAAACAACTGATGGAACACCTCACCAAAAATAAAATTCTAGCTAACTCCCAACATGGCTTCAGGCCAAATCACAGTACCACATCAGCCCTACTATCCTTTTCTAATACCATCAATAACTTCAGAAACAATAATAAACTATCATCTGCTCTTTTCTTAGACCTCTCCAAGGCCTTTGATATGGTGAACCACATTCAACTCCTCCATACATTAAAAACTATCACTCAGCAATTCCACGCTGAAATGGTTCCAATCCTACCTGTCCAATAGGCAACAGGCTGTTCTATGGCAGGACAAATTATCTACATGCCTACCTGTTACACTTGGAGTTCCCCAAGGATCTATTCTTGGCCCTCTTCTCTTCACCATCTTTGTTAATGACCTGCCCACAATCACCCCCATGCCACATGCATTCAATATGCAGATGATTCGACTATCATCAGCACTGCCTCCAACCTGGCAGACCTCACTGCTTCAACCCAAGACACCTTCAACCTAATAGAAAAATGGTTCTCAAGTCGACAACTAGTTCTCAACCCCAACAAAACAAAACTACTTACTTTCTCACCCACTAACAAGACTATTCCCCCCACCTTCTCTATTACATCCTCCAATGGAATCACTATATCACCAGAAGCTCACACAAAGCTATTAGGTGTTACCATTGATAACTCCCTTAAATTTGACACCCATTTCAATCTTACCATCAAAACTGTCAATAAAAAGCTTGGCTCTCTTTATAAAGTAAAACACTTTCTCACTCCTCACGCTAAAATTACAATTGCCAGCACACACCTACTATCAACTCTTTTCTATGCCTCCCCCCCTTTACAAACCTAAACAAGACAACCCTTAACAAACTTGCTTCTTGTTATAATCACATAGCTAGATTTGCCACAAATTCCACCTTTAGAACGCACCACTGCACTAACTTGAAGCAACTAGGGTGGTTAGAGTTTTCCAGCCAACTCCATTTCAACCAACTCAAAATGGCTCACCAGATACTGTGTCACCCAGAGAAAACACCAGCTCTGAAAAACATCATTAACCCCTATATTAACCTGCAATCTTTACGCTCCTCCAATAAGATCTTAGCTCAAACTACCAAAGCCAATAATTCTGCTGGGGATTCTCTATTCTCAAACTTTGTAGGTAAAATGTGGAACTCCCTACCGACCATGCTCACCTCAGAACCCTCACTCCTACAATTCAAAAAAGCTTAAACCCCATCTCAATACTCTCTGGCAATGTCCCTGTTCCAAACCTGATTAACCACTATCATTTACCCTTCTCTTACCTCACTATCCTTAACCGCTTTTAACAAGGCTCACCTTTGTAACTGACCTATGTTTTTTTTTATATGCTGCTGTTGTTTTTTTTTCCCCAAGATATGATGTATCTTTATATTGTATTTAGAACTCAACTATCTTCCTTTTTTTGCATTAACAATGTTCATATGTCTGTTATGTACTTGGAGCTTTTCTCCCCGGGCCTCCGCTAAAAATGGACATGTATCCAGTCGGACTCTCCCGGTTAACAAATGTAAAATAAATAAAATAAATAAATGTGCAACAAATGCATATCCCTGTAGTAGCACTGATTAGATAGACAAGAGATTGTATTGCAGTTTTGGTCAATGTGTGATTGTGGGTATGTCAGAGCATTATCATAAGTTTCAGTGAGTACAATATCCAATGTGAGGTGTAGGTGCTGGGTATACTGTCTTTACAGCATGGTACCACCAGTACTTGTCCCAAGGTCCACTATATGAGGACCACTGTCACCATCAACCATACAGGTAACTGATTAAACTATCCAGCCCAATGATGCATGTGCTGTGTGCAAAAACTCTGTAACTGAATGGATTCACGGACAAGGTAGTTAGCACTGCTAAACCCAGGTCTGTCAAATGTGTCTATGACTGTATGTGTTTGTCAATGTGCATATGACAGTATGTCATACTATGTATTGTTCATTAACACCCAGTACATCCCCCATTACCATACTGTACAAGGCCTGGTGATGTTCTTCACTTAACAAGAAACTCGGGACACACCTCACCCTAAAAGCTCTGTGGTGCATGCAATTAAAGCCAAACACATTAGTAGCAATAAGTACCTAGGTAGTGGTTCTACTCTCAGTGTTTCTAAGTAAGTGTGTGTGTATGTGAAGGGATCTACTTCAGTTTGTAGAAAATATATGTCCCAGAAGATCATTTGTCTGAGAACTAACTGGCTAAAGGTAACATTTCAAAGCAATCATCTTGTGGAAATACCTTCAAGCAAAACTAGTAGTGGACGTGTAAATGCCCTCTTCCCCACTGTACAGCTGTACAGTGATACTGGAGTTAGTATATATACATGGGTGTGGTGGTTGTGGCCACAGCCACTCACATTGGGGTTATTGTTGTGGGTATCCCACTGCTTAGTGTGCTGTTATTCTGTACAGTTTATGTTAATGTTAAGTAGTTGTTACTCACACTATTTGTGGTTCTGCGCCACCCCACACCCCCCAAAGTGGGGGGCTGTACCACCTACACCAGCACACCTATGTTTACCAACTCCAGGATTGCATTACATTGGGGAAGAGGACATATACCCTGCCAGTCCATCGTCAATGACATTAAACCGGTGAACTGATTATTTCCCGATGTGATGTTTTGGCAATTTGGTTTGGATGGAATTACATAGGCCAAAATGAGTTCACTGCAAAATTAAGTACATCAATGTGAACAGCATTCTCTGTGTATTGCATCAACACCAAAGCCTCTGTGTGTGTGTGTGTGTGTGTGTGTGTCATTCACAGACATTTGTTGTGTGCCACCCAGTGCACTTACAATTGTCCACTGTAGAAGAGCTGCTGACATTAGCCACCATGCACTCACCTGTATACACTCCTCAGACCTGTTACCTGTGTTCAGCTGTACCCGGGATATGACACAGTCAATGGGTCACCGCAGTGCTACACCCCTTGTAGGACAGGACAGCAGACCAACATCCTGCTGACACATAGACACCTAGAACACAAGCAGAATACATTATGGAGACCACAATCAGTCAGTGTTAATAACAGCTATAATGCATCATGGCTGGACAGCTACACACCCTGACATGTAAGCATTAATCATTCCAGCTGAAAATATGTTAAACAGCATTACATTGCTAAACCTTAGGACATTCACCCTGTGCATCAGAACCATATCAGCATGTCCTCGCATTGATGGTATGGATGACAGGGATGTGGCACAGGTATCATCATATGCACAGGGTGTGTTGCGGGTTTGCCAGATGCCTAGGCTGAGCCGTTTGGTTGACATCATGTGTGTGGGTTAGGGGGTTCTTTATTAAATGGGCTGTGCAGATGTGGTGTGTGTAGGTATGGATGTGACTTAGCTGTGTTGGTGAAGTGTGTGTGTGTGTGTGTGTGTGTGTGTGTGTGTGTGTGTGTGTATGCACACATGTCTGCTATGTGGCTGCCCTATACAGGGGTTTGTTGGACAGCTGCAGACCATACATGGCAGGTGTACAGTTCAGTATCTCTGGTCATGGACACTGGAACTGTGCCTGCCAGGGGTTTCACAGGCTTTACCAGGCAGAAGCCCAGATATGGTACTCTCCCCTGATGATGACAATTATCCACTGGATCCCTGTCCCTGTTGGGTCCGGCCAGGACCATGTGCATGTGGCCTGCTGCATTGTGGTGTGGACAGCACCCCCCTGCAATGCTGGTGCTGGTACTGCCACTACGGGAGCGGCCATGAGTTGTTGAACATCCACATAGACTTCCACCTGTTGGTGTTGCTGACCTATGTCCACGTGGCCACCGACCTACTCCCACCACATGCTCTACCACACACAGTCGAGGATTCTCACCATCTCACCCAACTGTCTATCCAAGACCTCTGCAAAATAACGGTGGGCACCTGCAAGATCATGGGTGTTATCAAGTAGAGCAGAATGAATAGCCCTCTAGAGCCTCAGAATCTCTCTGTTGTAATGTTCCATACATGCCTGTGCCTTCATGATGGCCCAAAACATGTGTCTGGTGACACCTGCTGTGACACTTCTGCCAGGGGCATGATGGCCAGCAGCCCTCCTAAAAGCACCTGTACATCTACCTGTGTGGTACCTTGCCTGTTATCCGGCTATGGCTGCTGTGTACAGACACACTTTCCATAGTCCCCACACTGTCCTAACCCATAGGTCACAATTATGCAGATTCCAGGTGATTGTCAACACAGGTACGACACAGGCTGTACTTGCTAGACATTTGTGCAAGTTCCTCAGTGTTGCTACATGTTTCTGGGAAGCCTCCATGACCAGTTTGCAACATGTGTTGTCATCTGTTTTGGATGGGCATATATTTATTTTCTACATTAATGTTGTCCCATACTTCATACATACATACATGATTGCATTGTTTGCCGTGGTATATGCAATGGTGAGGTAAGGCTACTTTCCCCACTCCTGAGTGCTACCTTTCAGATATGGGATCCATTTCATGGTTTGTAAGATGTGTGCATGCGACGGCTGCCTCTGTTGCAGGTGAGTAGGCAAATGTCATGGACATACTTCTTGGGCAGCAAACCATTACTTGGTGTGACATTGAGACCCTGTACTTGATGGAAGGTGTGTACTCAAGAAGAGTGAATGCTGTCAGTTCCTCACAGTATGCTTCTACAATATGTTATTTGGAGTGTGTGCACACATATGCTTCCAGTGTTTGTTAAGGGATGTATTTCCCATATTTGTTGTCCTAACATATAATTCCATTTTACACATTCATTGCTAATGTTAGGGTCACATTACAGGTTGTAAAAGGTGTAGAATGTGGTATTGTGATTTGCTGTTGTTTAGATAATGAACAGTTGCCATTGTAATAGTGGTGTATATACTGCTGTAGCCACCGTATAAGGGTAACATTTCAGACATGTCCCTACTGTAGGCCATTTGTCCCACCATTATGTTCATCTCTGTTCACACATCTTGCACTGACAGGTTGTTAGGTATACTGCAGGACTCTTAAATACCCTTCAGATATGCCACCATGGTGATCACTGTGATGCAGTGCAGTTAACAGCAACAATAAGTGAACATGTACAGCATGCATTATGGGTAGGTGTGTTAAATGTGTGCATGGCAAATAGCATGACCATAACATGGCCAGTGTATTGGCAAACCTGAACAAAACAACTCCATACTCACCAGCTACAGGCTTCTGCCCCAGTTGTGTACCAGAGAGACCTAAATAGTTGTGTGAGAGATGTAATGTCAGTAGCCACACCTGTGCATTGGTACAGGGTGGGAGCAGCATTTCGGCACATCAACAGTACAAACCCACAATACTAGAGATTATGCACATCTGTTCTTTACTACACTGCAGCAACAGACTATCTTATCAGACATATGCATGTAGATACTTTACAGATGAAAATGGATAAGCAACAGTGGTCCACTAATGTGCCCTGGGGCCTTACCTGCACGCTCCTTCTCCATTGTGTGGGTGGCACCCACTTCCACAATGCTGTCTTCAGCTTGCTGGCTTGGCTGGTGGGCGGGTGCTCCTCAGCATGTGCCAGTGGGGCTGGATGGCATGACCCCCACCTGTGGCTAGCTGGTCCCTCCTAACTGCAGTGGCATGCTGACAGGCATGGCAGATCAGATCTGTGCAGCGATGCCGCACCTGCTCATAATTGCAATTGTGCAGGCCAACATCAATTACCCTATGGATGAGCTCATTCCACAGGGTGGTCTTCTCCTGCAGATCCTGGGCCCTGTGCCTGAAAAGGATGGCATGATGGACTATGAGGTACTGGATTATAGCATCATTTTCCAGGGTTGTGTATGTGGGCAGATGTTCCTGGGACATTGTACCTGGAAGACATAAACAGGAACAAAGGTCAGAGGACCTCATACAGTTGTCCATGTGCACATCAAAAGTGGGTTTTTCTTGCGAATAATCCAGACTATACCATAACACTGTAAGCTATCATGGCTTGTACATCTTGCATTGCACTCCTGGCCCTGACCTGTCCAGTTCCTTGTACACTTAATGGCATAATCCACTACACACAAATAATTTCTGTGTAGAGAGATGACAGTGGCCATCTTCCATGTGGTGTGTTGATGGTGGCATGTGTGTGTTTGACTGTAGTGTGTGATGGGACTGTGAACCCATGCCTGTGTTCATGTAGGAGGCAAACTGTGATGTTCTCATGCCCCATGGAGACTTGCTGTTGTTGCCATCAGTCGGCATTATGTCCATGCTCACCACTGATGCAGGCAGGAGTGTGGGTGATGTGCATATCCCCTTGTACTGCTGTTTTGGAGAGGGTGCCACTGTTCCCGCCTATCCTGTCTGATGCAGGTTGCCTGTATCCATGGCATGTGTGTATGAGGTGTGCTGTACCCCTAGTATAGGTTGACTTGTGTTACTGGCTCTGAGACTGCATACATATGTGTAGACATGGTTGCAATTAGCCTTGGTGGTTTGGATATGTCTGATTTCTAGTCATAGTCAGCCTTACAGTAGGTCACCTGTGAACCTACATGCTTGCTCTGATAGAGGTGCACTTGCTTCCAAGTTATGTTCTGCACCTGTGTGTCCCTGTACAGCCACTATAGTAACCTATTATGTGCTTTGTGTTTTAGTGATGTCCACCAAGAGGGATTACTCTATCATTGGTGGAGGATGGTTGTACAGGTAAGGAACTGTTGATTCCATATAGCTATAGTGGATATGCAGTGTACACACCTTACAATACATGGTACTTGTGCAATTGGAACATTAACCCACAAAAGCATATGTCAACACAATACCCACCTGTGATGTGTTCTATAGCCTGCTCAGTTCAATAGGGAACATAGCAACATGTCCTGTGAAAACATATAGGGTCATAGGTTCATAGGTGTATACTAGGCTAATGGCCCTGGAGCCTTTACAAGCCTAGCCCATAGGATTACCCTGGAATTGTGCCACCCAACCTAAGTTCCCAGTGCCTCTGTCAAGTAAAGCCACTGGAGTGATCCCTGGGGTGAATTTTCTATTTCCCATTCACTAATTAATATTTCTCTTGAAGAGGACCAGTGAGGTGCTCTGCTTGACATGTATGGGAAGTCTATTCCATAGCATGGTTAGTCTCTGGCTTATGAACCTGTCCCTTCAGCATATGGGAAGAAATATGCAGTATAGTAAGCCAGTTGAATGTGTGTGCACACCCTTACACTGATATGTTGTGTAAACACCTGCTGAGATGATTCCAGCATCCATTTGCCTTGGTTTGTACCCTAATGTCATATCACATCTTCACATGGTAATGGTTGCTCATCTTCCATGAAACAACTTTGTTTCTTTTTCAATAGAATTGTACAAGTTATGGGTCACATTGGAGGTGAGAAATGTTTTGACATGACTTCCTGTGGTCTCATTGACATACAGCACACAGACCTGGCATTCCAACAGGGGTGTGTACACTTTGATATCCAATGTATATGGGTGTTGATATAGCTGTTAATGGTAGGCATGGACAGTGGGTCATAACACAGTTATACACTTCTCTAATTACTACATGATAAGCATGCCTACTGCAGTACCCATATCAGTGTCATGGCAATGCAACAATCAGTAGCAGTACACGTTTTATTTTGTTTGTATACAGTGACAGTGATATTACACACATGTGCAACATGCACATCCTGTTTTCTGGACTGCTTGTGACCCATGTTATTACTTTTGTTTCTTTCAGCTGAACATACCCATACATACACATGCTCAGGGGATACCTGGTACACATTTGTGTTCTATGTCATTATGGCACACTGTATTTACAGTCTTTCAGCTCAATCATATGTCTCAGCCTGTTATACCAGGACTTCTGGTCACTGGTCCACCTCACTGGGTGACAAACCAGGGAAGTCAATTTTGATAACGTATCAATATAGCTGCCATAACACAAGTATATGTGTAAGTGACCCCAGATATCTGTCACAACTGTGAACTTTGTTCAGAAGAACACTGTACAGTTGAATGTTATTAATTCAATATATCACATGCAGTTTAAGAGACACATCTGCAACAGTACTTTATTATGCTCATGCCCTATACAGGTATCCTAAATTTACAATACAAACATGAATAATACTCATATTCACAGGTAAAATATGGATATGGGCAACATCCCATCAACTAGCCTAGCAGTGACACAGACATGACTGTTTGACAGACACTCTAGTGATTGCCATATGTGAGCTGCCCTTTCCCAGTGTGTGTCAGGCTCCTCAGCTGTGACCCAACCTATCCATCTTTTAGAGTATCACATGTGGACAAAGCCTAACATTAGGGGGCTATATAGTAACAGATTGTAGATATGCCTATTACAAACGTATGAAGTTTGTGCATGATACATTTCACATTACCATGACTGTTCTGAATGTGGTGGGGTCTGAAACTCATGTGTGTGTCATGACTTCATCATTTTCACCTTCAGCTATTTACCAGACTAGTATAGATGTTTGGAGGAACAGAACAAACACTATGATGGCTAAATCATGACATTCTGTGAAGATCTGCACAGTTGAGAGGTATGGCCCACTGCAGACAAAGCCAGATGCTATGTCCGTAGCATTTGTTCAGCAGGACATCATTACAGCAAGTACTGATGGTACATATACATCTTTCATAATCATCTATCCCATTATTACAGACCAAGTACTACATTCAAATACATGCTTACATGTTTCACATACCTAGTTTATCTTCAGGTTCCTTCTGTATACAGGATGTCTTCTTGTTTCTTATTTCAAGGTTTTATTTATGGGTTTTTTGGTCTCCCTCTCTCTATCTTTCTCCACTACTGGGATCGAGCTTGTTTGAATAGGTTGAAGCATGGCTTTTGTAGGGGATGCTCATGTTCAGGTGATGGCCTCTGCACCAATTGCTGTTTCCCACTTGCTAACTGCATGCAGGCAACTGTGTAGGTCTTCCAATAACCAATGTCATAGCAACGCACTACTATAACTAACTACATCATGTGGGCATTGTCCCTTTACCTTTCCTGTATGAAAGGCATCCTTCCTGTGTGTGGGTAGCAGTGTTACAGACAGCAGGTAGCAATACCTCTTACAACAAGACTTACAACAGGACTTGTGGACACAAGCCAACTACATTTTTGTATAAGGGTCCAACCCTAGGGATAGTGTGTGAGTATTGCTGTTATATGCATTGGATAATGCTAGTTTTACAGGGTTTGTTTGTACATGCCAGTTTTGCATGGAATGCAGTCTGTTTGCATACCTCTCAACTGTGGGCCTATCCACATGATGACCAGAGGATTGGCTGTTATGTTTTGTCTGTTCCCCACACAGGTCTTGTTCCTGACATATCAGTGGCATTCTCTCTGTTAATTGCTATCAGTACATGGCAACATCCATTTGTGTTTCTGACTTCATATTCCTGAGTAAGGGTATGTTGCAACCAATCCTGTAACAGCATCAACTTTCACAGCAATATTTAGAATATGGCCCTGTGTTTTAGCCTCTGTCCACCCCCTGTATACCAGGCTTTGTCTAGATGTCATGCAGTAAGAGGTTAATAGGTATGGTCTATCATTATTTAGTGCTGACATTCCTGCTATCATTTCAGTGATGTTATGGACTCCCACACAAGTTGTGGGGTAGGGCCCATATATATGATGGCTACAGCTGGACAAAACATGTGTGACCCTGTACAGTCTGGAGGTTAGTATGTAGAGGACATTGTTATATGCCCTTGAAAGACATTTTATGGGGAGGGGTAATAAATGTTTTTAACATAGGCTGTTACAGCATGTGATGAATATCAGTAATAAGAAACATTAAGGTATATGGCTGTACATGTTCATACATTTCACCATGAGAAAAGTGATGGGCTAGAGCTTACTGTCTTGCACACATTTCTGTTTGTCAGTGTATTAGTGACATTTTAAGTTAAGCATTGTTATGTAATGGATACATTTACATTGTGACAACTGATACTTTTCCCCTTAGGGGGTTGAGTACAGAGTGTAATGGGAGGCTGTTGAACTGCATCTGCAATTAAGGGTTGGCTGATTCTTATCTTCAAGGCAAGTGTGTTTTTTAATGTTGTACTACATGAAGGCTTTAGCCTACACAGCAAAGTATATGTTTTGTAGATTACTGTATGATATGTTTTCTTTGAGAGTTGCATTAATCAGTTATTGTGTATTTCAAACACCTAAATGCTATAAGAAATGGTATAAACTTAAATAGTACACAATAAACATTTATATGTATGCAAACTGTGTGTGGTGTCATGTCTTTTGCATTGTGTGTGGGTATATTTTTATAGGTTCATAGGTTCATAGGTTTATACTAGGCTATCTGCCCTAAGGCATTTATAAGCCTAGCCCAAATTTTTGTGGCTTATGCCACCCCTTATATGAAAAAATACTGTGCCCATTAGTTTGTTGTGCCTCTGTCCAGCAGTGACACAGAGATAATTCCCGGGGTAAACCTACGATCTCCCATCCACAGGTCAAGATTTCTCTTGAACAGAGCCAGCGAGGTGCTCTGCCTCACATGGACAGGGATTTTATTCCACAGCATAGGGAGTCTCTGAGTGATAAATCTATCCCTCCAGCACGTCCTATTTATGTCCGTGCTAAGGTTTAAGTCACTTGCTCTAGTGGTTTTGGTGGATTTGGATTTTTTGAGGTGGAGCATGTCCATTAATTCTGGGTTGGACATGGCCTTGTATGTCAGGCATATGTCACCTCTGAGCAGACGGTATGCGACTGAATAGAGCTGGAGTTTCTTCAATCTGGCAGCATATGACAGATTTTGGAGTCCCTTTATCCTTTTGGTGAGGAACTTTTGGGGTCTCTCCAATTGCTGCAGATGTCGGGTGAGATACATCTCATTGGTCTGATAAGTGAAGAGTACAGGGGAATAATGACCTCACTAGATCTGGATGTGAACCCCTTCATGATCTGGTGGGCAATGTAGAAGGTCTTTCTAACCACTTTAGCAATGTGAGTGTCAAAAGAAAGGCCACTGTCAACCTGGGTCCCCAGGTCCCTGATAACCTCTTCTGTGCTTAGTGGATTGCAACCTATATGGTAGCTTGGGGTTACCTTGTTTTTCCCCAAGGGTATGACTATACATTTTTTGGCGTTTAACTTCAGGCCATGGCTCTGGCACCAGCTATCTGTTTCCGTGAGTCCCTTCTGAAGGATATCCGTGTCCGATGCACTTTCCACTATGGCGCCCAGTTTGCAGTCGTCTGCAAACTTTGTCAGCCAAAGTCCTCCCATGTTGGCCTGTACTTCTGAGAAGTAGATGCCAAACAATAGGGGGCCAAGGACCGAGCCCTGTGGGACACCACTTGTGACCGCTTGGAGTCTGACATAGCGCCAGCAACTCTAACCCTGTGGGTTCTGTCCTTAAGCCAGTTTGCAACCCATCTTGTGACATATGGGTTTACATTTAAGCTGGTAAGTTTTCTACAATACCAGTGGGGTATTGTGAAAGCCTTGCAAGGTCAAGGTAGGCTGTATGGACTGCCTTTCCCTCATCAATGGCCTTGGTGACTGTTTCAAAGAAGTCGACCAAGTTCAAAAGGCATGATCTTCCCTTGACGAAGCCAAACTGGGTCGGGTCCAATGTCTGCAAGTCCCCTATATCTTTGTTTATGAGCTCCATTATGATCCTCTCCATAGCTTTGCAGACTAGACTTGTTAAGCTTATGGGGTGGTAATTACCAGGGTCCGTAGAGGCACCACCTTTGTGGAGTGGGACCACAATTGCTGTACGCCACTCCTTGGGCACGTATCCTGTGGTAAGGCTGAGATTAAACAGCTGCCTTATGTGCGGGTTTAATTCCTCATTTAGCTCATGTAGCACACAGCCGGGGACATCATCCGGTCCCATTGATGCTGTGTTTTTAGCTTTAGAGAGAGAGCAGCTTTCACCTGCGCATTTGAGATGTCTGGGAGGCTACACTCCACTGGGATAGTTATCTCTCCTTTAGGGGGGGAGAAGGGGGTGAAGTTTGCACTGAACCTGTCTGCCAGTATGTTGGCAATGTCTGTGGGTTCAGTGATTTTTGTATCATTTTGGACTAATTCTGAGCATATCTGGGAGTTTCCACCCAGGTTCCTAACATAGCTGAAAAAGGCCTTATGATTGTCCTGTGAATCCATGGCAATTTTTCTCTCAAAATTGGCCTTAGTTGATTTTATGAGTGCTCGTATTTTTTTACTAATAATGATCGGGGTGACTTCCCTTTTATGGATTTTGTTCTATCATGTAATAGCTTTCTCCTCTTATTGTAAAGTTTGTTAATGGCTGGGGTCCACCAGACTGGATGTTTGCCCTTTGTGGAAAGAGTCTTGGTTTTATTTGGGATTGCCTGATCCATGCAGTCCTGGAGGTATTCATAGAAGGCATTTGTAAGGGCTTCCGCAGCTTGGGTTGTGGTTTCCACTGGCTCAGGGGCCTTGAAGGATACCACACCAGTCTTGAGTAGTGTGAAGTTTGCTTTAGAGAAGTTCTTCACTGTGGTCTTTTGTTTGGGGTGGGGGCGGATGTGGATTTCCAGTGAGATTAGTTTATGATCAGATCTCACCAATGAGGGATATACTTCGGTGTGGAGCATTTTGTCCCCATGTTTGTGATAATGAGATCTAGTATATTTTCTCCTTTCGTGGGAACAGTGACTAGCTGTTCCATGGCATTTGAATTTATGAACTCCAGAAACCGTTGGGCTAGAAAGTTAGGGCTTGAGTAATGTTCCCAGTCTATATTCGGGTAGTTGAAGTCACCCAATATGATGGTGTTTGGAGATACATTTATACCCTCCAGTGTCTTCAGGAAGGCTGTGTGGGGTTCCTGAGTTTGAGAGGGTGGCCTGTAGCATGTTACAATTTGTAGAGCAGTTTTGCCTATGGTTAGTTGCACCTGGATGCTTTCCGAAGCTTCGTGCATTGCCACCAACCTGGAGGTGTGGGTATCCTTTATGAATATGGATACACCCCCTCCTTTTGTGGTGTGGTCCGGGTTTTGGGGCCATAATGCATGATATGAGGTAAAACCTAATAGTGCCGGGGTGCTCTCAGGAGCCTTGAACCAGGTTTCAGTTACAGCACAGACATCGATGTTCTCCATACTGATGATGGATGTGTTAAAACAATAAATATGTGTAATTAAATACTAAAAACTAGATATAGTAGAAAAATGTTAAGAGAAATAAATATACTTGCAAGAAATACTGAACATGTGAATTATTTAAAATGTTAAAATGCATAATGGAGAAATATATATATATATATATATATATATATATATATATATATATATATATATCTAAGAAAATTTGTTTCTTTTTTATTCCTTATGTCATATAGGTGTTCGTATATGCGATTTTTTAACTTTCTATCAGTCTTGCCTATGTAAAAGCAAGAACAGGTGGTACACATGACACAGTAAATCACTTTCTCTGAGTTACAGCCGTATTTCTGATTGATTCTGATTTCGATATTATTGATGTCAAAAATATTGCCTTCTTTAATGTAACCGCAATAGTTACATCTGCCACATTTGTTCTTAGAACCTGACCTGTGGTTTGTGTGAGAGTTACTGCTCTCAAATATGTTTTTCATATTCTTGCCTTTCCTATATACCATAATAGGTTGCGGTCCTATTAGTGGTCTGATATTCTTGTCATGTCTTGAAATAGACCAGTTTTTTTGTTAAGATGTTTCTTGCTATGTAACTATTCTGACTGAATACAGTGATGAAAGAAGTCTTATAATCATTCTTACTTGCAACATTGTCAGTTTCTTGATTGCTGGTGGAAGGACCACTGTCAGTCATATTACAAGAAAGTTGTTGTTGTGTCTTTCGGCTTTTTCCCGGTTAGGGGTCGCCACAGTGGAACTCCGGTCCACTAATGATTGGCAGTAGATTTTTACATGCTGAGTTGTCAGCTCTGATGCACAACCTTCAATGAAGGTACGCCCATTCATGCATGTCTCCACACAGAAGATGCTCTAGCTGAGAATCGAACAGGGCAGGGTACATAAAACTCATGCTCTCTCTTGTTAACCACCTCAATCATTATTTCAGTAATGAACTTACAAGGATAGCCTCTTTTTTGAAACATATTTTTCAAGTTGTCACATTCATCTAAAAATTCATCAGTACCAGATACCATATGGGCTGCACTCATGAACTGTCCCTTAACTATTGCTTTATTTTGTTTGACTTTGTGTGTGCTAGAAAAATGCAGTAGTGAGTTTGAATGCTTGCTTTTCCTAAAGATTTTTGAAACAAACCTCTTATTTTCATAATCCTTTTCCAGAAAGATGTCTAAAAAGGAAATTTTATCAAGGTCTCTGGTATAGGTGAACTTTAGAAATTCTGTGGTGGTTCCAATATAGTTTATAAAATCATCAATAGCATCAACAGGTCCATCCCACAGAACAAACATATCATCCAAAAACCTGGTGCAAAATTTGATGTGCTCAAAATAACATGAAGAAAAATAAATTTCTTCTCCCATTGCCTAACTACAATATTTGCATATAAACCACCACATGCAGACCCCATAGCTACCCCTTCTTGTTGTAAGGAAATGTTTTTGTTAAACAAAATGAAGTTGTTTTTAAGGACAATTTCCATCAGCTGTGAAAAGACCAAGTTCTGGAAGTGTGAGATATATTTTTCATATAAGAAATCTGTAAACCACTCCAAACCAATTGTTTGAGGTATGACTAGAAAAAGGTCCTTAATATCGATAGTAATAAAAACTAGCACACACCCAGTCAAACAAAATAAAGCAATAGTTAAGGGACAGTTCATGCATGCAGCCCATATGGTATCTGGTACTGATGAATTTTTAGATGAATATGACAACTTAAAAAATATGTTTCAAAAAAGAGGCTATCCTTGTAAGTTCATTAGTGAATTAATGATTGAGGTGGTTAACAAGAGATAGCGTGGGTTTTATGTACCTTTACTTTCTTGTAATATGACTGACAGTGGTCCTTCCACCAGTAATCAAGAAACTGACAATGTTGCAAGTAAGAATGATTATAAGACTTCCTTCATCACTGTATTCACTCAAGATAGTTACATAGTAAAAAACATCTTAACAAAAAACTGGACTATTTTGAGACATGACAAGACAGACCACTAATAGGACCGCAACCTATTATGGCATATAGGAAAGGCAAGAATATGAAAAACATATTTGAGAGCAGTAACTCTTACCCAAACCACAGGTCAGGGAAATCAGAATCAATCAGAAATACAACTGTAACTTGGAGAAAGTTTTTTACTGTGCCACATGTACCACCTGTTCTTGCTTTTACATAGACAAGACTGATAGAAAATTTAAAAATCACATATACGAACACCTATATGACATAAGGAATAAAAAATAAACAAATTCTTTTAGCAGACATGTTTTGGAGTATAATGACCATAAGTTCCAATTTTTTATTATAGACAATATCAGTACCAACATGAGGGGTGGTGCTTGGTCACTATTACTTGAGAAAAGAGAATTATACTGGCAATTACGTTTGAATGTTGGGAACTGGCCAGGCCTGAATGAGCATATTTCCATTAGCCCAATTTTAAAACTAAAGGCACTGTAAAGATTATATATATCTATCTATATATATATATATATATATATATATATATATATATATATATATATATTTCTCCATTATGCATTTTAACATTTTAACATTTTAAATAATTCACATGTTCAGTATTTATTATAAGTGTATTTATGTCTCTTAACATTTTCTACTATATCTAGTTTTAGTATTTAATTACACATATTTATTGTTTTAACACATTCAACATATTTAAATATTTATTGTATATTTTCATTTTATGAAGCAGTGCTTATATATAGTATGTTGGGTGGTGTGTTCCATGAACTTTTTCAGTTTGTATATTTTGTCTGCTTTTTAAATTCAGTGAATTGTAAATATTGTGCTTTTAATGACATAATTGATTAGTTTATAACTGAGTGGAACTTCCTGTTTGAACTGTATAAGAAGGAAGTAACTATGTGGGTTAAGTTGTCTGATGAAGTCTAGATATTTCTGGATGAAAGCGCTCATCCTTGGATTTTTTTGGTCTGAAGGTAATAAAGTGGATTCTGCATTCTACAACTGTGTGGTGATTTTCAGCCGGCATTACTTTGAGTGGGTTCAATCCAGCTCCTTCTTCTGGCTTTTGTGTTTCTCTGCACTATATATATATATATATATATATATATATATATATATATATATATATATATATACATACATACACACACACACACACACATATATATATATATATATATATATATATATATATACATACATATATGCATGAATACATTTTCCCTACTGTTGAATGACTGTGCTGCATGATATGTTTGAGAAAACATCCACACATCTACAACTTAGAAGGCTTAGTGGTAATTTGCCGTGGATATGGTGTGCAGGGTTCTGAGTTCAAGACTTGCAAGATATGATTATTTTGTTGCTGGGCAGAACAAGGGCTGTTGCGTACAGAGTGATTAAGGCACTTTTAAGCAGTTGTAAGCAGGTTTTTGTGGGTTTGCGCAGCAGTAAGCAATGCTGACTTCTGGTTAAATATGCTTACAGACAGTTAGCCTGAAAAGTTCTTAATCTGTGTAGGCATTGCTTAGTGCTATGCAAACAGGCTTAATCCTGCTTACTACTACTTAAACGTGCTTATTCCCACTTACCCCCACACTCATTTCTTTAAAAGAAAAGAAAAAAAAGGGTGATAGGAAAGTATTGAAAAAGTGGGCACAAAGAGGGAAAGACAATAGGGAAAGCAGCTAGGGATGTGCAGGACAGGGGGTAGGGAAGGTCCAAAGCTGTCCATTTTGATCTACAGCAACAGCTCTGCATATATACTGAATTTGGAGGTATATTTGGACACTCAAACCCCTGAGAGAGGAGTGAGGACAATAATGTGTCGTGAAGCCAATTAGACCAGATTACATGTGTCCAGTGGACATGTGTGTGAAATGGACAGCTATGTATGGGGCAAAAGTTTTTTTGGGAACAGATTGCCTTTTTTTTAAGGAGAGAGCGGGATGTTTGGGAAGGATAGTAGGTATATTTAGGGAGGTAGGTCGGGTAGGAAGACAGATAAGGCAGACAAGACAGCATGCAGGGGTGGTATATGACATGTGAGGGGTAAACACCTTGGATGGGGAGGGGTATTTGGAAATCAGAAACCCATGAGCCCCCAAATGGAAACAATGGGACTGAGGTCCCCACCCATGGGCAGTCACCACTGCACCTTCATGACCCTGAAGGTGGCTGTGCTGGTGGTTTAGCAGGAGGGGCAGGCTGACCCTCTAATTGTGCCATGTGGCCCACAAGCTGGAGTAGCAGATCTCCAAACTCCCTTCAGAGCTTGTTACCCACCAATCCCTGGACTGGCCTGTTCTTGGGGGGGATGATCCCCATCCCCTGAAGCAGTTCCACATAAAGGTGATGCAGGACCAGCTGATGAGGAAGTGCTGGGGTGGATCCCAGACATGCTGGGGCCCAGTGCCACGGCCACATGAGGTGGGAGTGGTGGGTCTGCAGGGACTGGCCTTCCCAAACGTGCTATGCTGTTGCAGTTTTAGAACATATGTGAGTTAGTAATAGTCAACACAATCCAGGATTAGTTATAACAGCATGCATAGATATTCCCATTATCCCATAACACCAGATTTGGAACTGTTGCATAGCAAACAGAACAGATGTATATATGGAACCACAGTGGCCATTACAACAGCATGCAGGTTATATTGATAGTAAAAGACCACTAAATTATAGCATTTCAACATGGAGCATTAATAGAAATCATTTCAGTATTTGTTGAACAATAGGACATATGTCCCAACAGTAGGTTTGGTGTAAACATACCCATTGATTTGTGTGTTTAGATTATTGTTGCAGATATGGTGGGGGGAGAGAGAGATGTCAATTAACAACGTATATATCCTTGCAGTACTCACAACTTTAATGATAATTGTTCTAATCATTGCTCTACAGGTATTATTATGATACCCTATGCCCTTGGTTTGGGCAGTGGTATGTTTGTACACAGTGTATACTTCAACTGCCTTGTAGCTAAATTCTACTTCTCTTACATAGTAGACCTGTGGAGTGAATGTTTGTTAACACTACCTGACTCTTTCTACACATATTCCCAGATTCCTAGTTGTGTAATTATGCACATACCTCTAACTCTCTTAATGTACAACATCTGGACAAAGCTTGACAACATGGGGGTACAAATAGCGACATATTTTGAATATTGCTCTTATAAACTTTTAGACAGTTGCTAGAATAACAGGATTTGTTTTAATATACATTTTCTGAAAATTTTGATGTCTGACACTCAAATGTATGTCATTATTTGGTGACTACAATCCTGAGATCATCCCAGTGATTTGCCAGGAAAAGAGGAACAGGCCAAATATATGAGCCAAATATCTGGACATTCTGGGAAAATCTGTAGAGTTGACAGGTATGATTATGCATACAGCTTACTACCACTCCCAGGATTCGAACAATGGCTATGTCTGCTAAAAATACAACTATTTTTGTTTTATCAGAGTGAGCAATTTAGACACCACTGTCTGTTTCTTCAGTGTTTTCTTTCTAAGTCTCTCTTGATTGTACCATCTGACCTTGTAATTACAACAGTCTTATACAGAGATTCCTAGACATATTTTTATGTAGCACAGTGTGAGAAACACTGGTTGACACAACAGTATTATTCTGATATCAGATGTTGGTGAATGCTACATGTAGGCCATACAATACCAGAATAAACACTACCAGTCCAGGATGTAAAACTTTATTGCCAGGCAGTTACAGTTTTCTTATCTGAAAGACCTGTGGGGGTAATGTTTGTTAACACTACCTGACTGTTTCTACACATATTCCTAGATTCCCAGTTCAAATTATACACATCCTTCTCAATCTCTTAATGCACACACTCTGGACAAAGCTTGACAACATGGGGGTACAAATAGGGACATATTTTGAATATTGCTCTTATAAACTTTTAGACAGTTGCTTGAGTAACAGGATTTGTCTTAATATACATTTTCTGAAGATTTTGATGTTTGACAGTCAAATGTATGTCATTATTTGGTGACTACAATCCTGAGATCATCCCAGTGATTTGCCAGGAAAAGAGGAACAGGCCAAATATATGAGCCAAATATCTGGACATTCTGGGAAAATCTGTAGAGTTGACAGGTATGATTATGCATACAGCTTACTACCACTCCCAGGATTCGAACAATGGCTATGTCTGCTAAAAATACAACTATTTTTGTTTTATCAGAGTGAGCAATTTAGACACCACTGTCTGTTTCTTCAGTGTTTTCTTTCTAAGTCTCTCTTGATTGTACCATCTGACCTTGTAATTACAACAGTCTTATACAGAGATTCCTAGACATATTTTTATGTAGCACAGTGTGAGAAACACTGGTTGACACAACAGTATTATTCTGATATCAGATGTTGGTGAATGCTACATGTAGGCCATACAATACCAGAATAAACACTACCAGTCCAGGATGTAAAACTTTATTGCCAGGCAGTTACAGTTTTCTTATCTGAAAGACCTGTGGGGGTAATGTTTGTTAACACTACCTGACTGTTTCTACACATATTCCTAGATTCCCAGTTCAAATTATACACATCCTTCTCAATCTCTTAATGCACACACTCTGGACAAACCTTGACAACATGGGGGTACAAATAGGGACATATTTTGAATATTGCTCTTATAAACTTTTAGACAGTTGCTTGAGTAACAGGATTTGTCTTAATATACATTTTCTGAAGATTTTGATGTTTGACAGTCAAATGTATGTCATTATTTGGTGACTACAATCCTGAGATCATCCCAGTGATTTGCCAGGAAAAGAGGAACAGGCCAAATATATGAGCCAAATATCTGGACATTCTGGGAATATCTGTACAGTTGAGAGATATGATTATGCATACAGCTTACTACCACTCCCAGGATTCAAACAATGGCCGTGTCTGCTAAAAATACAACTATTTTTGTTTTATCAGAGTGAGCAATTTAGACACCACTGTCTGTTTCTTCAGTGTTTTCTTTCTAAGTCTCTCTTGGTTGTACCATCTGACCTTGTAATTACAGCAGTCTTATACAGAGATTCCTAGACATATTTTTATGTAGCACAGTGTGAGAAACAGTGGTTGACACAACAGTATTATTCTGATATCAGATGTTGGTGAATGCTACATGTCAGGCCATACAATACCAGAATAAACACTATCAGTCCAGGATTTAAAACTTTATTGCCAGGCAGTTACAGTTTTCTTATCTGAAAGACCTGTGGGGGTAATGTTTGTTAAAACTACCTGACTGTTTCTACACATATTCCCAGATTCCCAGTTCGTATTATGCACATCCTTCTCAATCTCTTAATGCACATACTCTGGACAAAGCTTGACAACATGGGGGTACAAATAGGGACATGTTCTGAATACTGCTCTTATAAACTTGTAGAGTTGCTAGAGTAACAGGCTTTGTTTTAATACACATTTTCTGGAGTATTTGAAGACTGAAGATCAAATGTAAGTCATCATTTAGGAACACAAATGTAAGTCATCATTTAGGAACAGGCCAAAAATATGAGCCAAATATCTGGACATTCTGGAAAAATATGTACAGTTGAGATGTATGATTATACATACAGCTTACTACCACTCCCAGGATTTGAGCCATGGCTGGGTGTGCTAAAAATGGAACAATTTGAGTTACATCAGAGTGAGCTATTTAGAAACTGCTGTTTACTCCTTCAGTGTTTTATGTCTAAGTCTCTCTTGGTTGTACAATCAGACCTTGTACTTACAACAGTCTTATACAGACATTCTAGACTTATTTTTTATGTAGCACAGTGTGGGTGCCAGTGGTTAACACAACATTACTATTCAGAGACTGCAACACTAAATGCCATACAATACTAGAGTAAACACAACTGGTCCAGGATTTAGAACTTTATTGCCAGGCAGTTACGGTTTTATTCCCTCCAAGCTACATGCTCTAGGGACCTAAAACTTGTCACCACAATAAACAGAATATGCTGGAGGGATAGATTCCTGTCCCAGAGACTTTCCATAATCTGGAACAATCTGGAACAAACTACCTATCTATATCAAATAAAGCTCCTCATTAGCACTCTTCAAGAACAATCTTGATGATTGAATGGGAAATAGGAAATTCACCCCGGGGATTTCTTCTGTGGTTCTGCTTGAAAGCGGCACAGGAAAATAATTTTCTTGGGTGGTGAAAGCCAGGGTACCTTTTTGGCTTGGCTTCTACAGGCGCTAGGGCCAATAGCCTAGTACCTACCTATGAACCTATATGGGACTATTACTGGTTTATTCAGTACAACCCATACACAGTTTTTATATTGCCAGGTGACTTTCTACTACTTTATATTTATTTGGTATGACTACTATAAGCAGAATTGTTACTCACCAGTCTCGTGACGCAGCCTTTGCAACCTACTGACATGAGCTTCCTGATTCATAGCTTGCTCAGCTGCAGCTATAAAGGGAATAGAGAAATACTTAGCCATATATATCCATCACATACACAGGCTGGTCTTTGGTAAACAGTTATTGATATGAATACTTATACACTGCTGGGACATCACCCCTCTGCCTTGCTTCTTGGACCCACTCATCCAAAAGCTCTCTCTTCCTCTGTTTCAAGTCGGCATAGTGGTGCCAGACCTGCTCACCAGTCTGAGGGATACCAGGGGCACTGGTGATATCATGGGCAAAACAGTCCCAGGCTTCTGCTTTATAATGGGAGCCCTGATACTGGCCCTGCAGCAGTCTCTCATCATGATTATTTACCAGGTGTCCTACCATGACCTTGGACTCCTGTATGTCCCAGCGCTGCACCCAGAAGCGCATGCCCTCTTCAACACCTGCCATACTGCCTACAGTGGGAAGCTGCAACCAGTTATGAACTGTATTCCCACCTGTGGGGTTTAAATATGGCTGATTTCCCACCCTGTGATTGGATGGTTTGGAATATGCTGATCTAAACTAAGCTACGGGCAAACCTGCTTAGCTAAGGTTGGCAGTGCTTAAAGGGGCAGGTTCAGCATTGCTTATCAATGGGCAAATCCACTTAGCTGGGCTACTCATTGCCTAGCAGTCATATTTACACAATGCTTACACCTGATAAGCAGAGATGTGCAATGCTTAGCATTGCTTATTTTTTATTTTATAGACTATCTGCTGTATGGGATACATTCATAATTCATTACATATTATACATTTATTTACTGTCCCTGACATCCCCCAATGTGCTTTCATTACATTTATTCATGGGTAACTATACTGTATGGGGCACTTGTGTTTATATGGGGTTTCACAACTTTATTAAACTGACACCTCACATATGGGCCAACTACAGTACTCTGGTTAACAAATATATGTTATTCAGTAGCTAATTATAAAAAAAAATGTTTATCTACTGCTTTCACATGTAAAATGTAAATTGGTTATAGTGGGGATCAAACCAGGAATGGCTGTTTACAAAGCATATAGTCTAATCACTACATTATTGTAGTACTACTTATGCTGGATGTCTCTTGCTATTTAACTTCTTGTACTGTTTAAGCTGGACTAAGCATAGCTAAGCAATGGGCACACTCGCGCAGCTATGCTTAAACTTTATTACATGTTTTAAAAAAAATATTTATGTTTATTTATTTGTACCCTTCAGAATATCCCTGCTAATGCTGAACCTGTTATTCTATCAGCTTTCTGCTTTGTGGGACAATTGTCCATTTTGGTTTTGTCCACATTCCTTACTCTGACGGGTTGGGATATGAGCACTATGTGCTTATGCTAAATGTGTTATTCTATCAACTTTTGCCTTGGTAGAGATGATTGTCCCTTATGGCTTTGACCAGTTTCCTATCCTGACAGGCTGGGGGTGCTCCGAGCATTCTTGCTCATTTTAAATTGCTGAAAAGCAATTCTTGTGTGCAGGGGGCATGTGTATTGTGAGAGCACTGCTCTTAGACACACCTCCTGTGCTCGTACATGGAACCGTGTCCATTTTAGAGCATGGCAGCGCACCTTCATACATAAGCATGGTGTGCTGCCATGCTGAACAGGAATGGTTCCTGCCGTGCAGGAATAATTTATTCCTGCAAGGCTGCTTGCTGAATCCAGGGGTATGTGTTGGTCTGTCAGTTCTCTTTTGAGTAAGAAACACAATGCATGTCTACAACATACCTGAAATAAGCTGGTATAAGATCAGAAATAAAACGTAATATGACAGATTTTTATTTTTTACAAGCACCCTATCATGTCACTGGAAAAATGCTACTACTAAAAATGTCTGTATTGACAAAGAAAAGTCAAATTCAGATTTAAGCTACATTAGTCAAGCCGCGGTGGTACAGCAGTAGTGTTGTTGCCTCACAGCAAGAAGTTCTTCTGTTTGATTCTCGGCTGGAGTGCCTTCTGTGTGGAGTCTGCATGTCCTCCCCATGGTCGAGTGGCCTCCAAAAGATGGGCTTGCCTTTGCTGAAGATTGGGCATCGGGCTGGCAACTTGGCACCAAAAAAAACTACTGCCAATCATTAGTGGACCGGAGTTCCGCTGTCGTGACCCCTAACTGGGAAAAGCCAAAAAGACAAACAAGTAATGAAATAACAGTCTTAGCCATATCATTGTACTGGAGCATTGATATGTAATTCCCTGAAATTCAGTAACATCTGCCAATGGGTTGTTAAATTATGTATTATGGGAGACTGAGTGGGTGGATGACTGTGCCAAAGTGATACTTAACTACTGCAACAAAGTGCTGATTTGCACTCATGGTAGTTAAGGGCAATTGTTACTGGGGATAGTGCACATAACCCTCCAAGACATGGGCAGTCAATAATAAATACAATCCTGGGTATTGACTAAAGTATCTATGGTATTACACTGGGAAGAAATGGCTAGGCTTGAAATAACCTGTGGTTCGATAGCCTAGTAACCTCCTCTGAGCCTATAAATTCAGAAACTTGCAAATTAGCTGATAATATGGTCTTTCCTCATTGTGACAAAAATGCATCTGAATCTCAAATCTCTGAATCATATAAACAGACCCTTTGTACCACAGCTAATACTACCATACTGGGTTTCTTTCTGAATCCCTGGGAGAGTGATGCTTGTTGATGGCTGCCAAGCTACAGTATATGCAATTTCTATAATGTGTAGGCATATGACTGATTCAGGGTGGATAATATAATACTTGCTCAGAACATATCTGAATTGAGCTTGTATTACATCAGAAGTGAAAATTATATGCAGTTCTCAATAGAAGTAACATTTATTCACAGGAAATAAACTGTTTCACCCTCCTATATTGATAGGCCCCACTGGTGCAGTGTTATCCGACTATGCTTAATGTTTTATGGACTCAATAGCACCAACATTTTGAATTGGTAGTGTGTTGATAGTGAGACCATGAAAGACGTTACAATCATGTGTCAGCCCTTTCAGCAGCCCAGTGGAAGTTGTAGAGGACCTAGCCCTGTGGATATCAAGGTATGTATGGTTTTGTAAATATATTAGCTACAGGGATCTTTCAAAAACATACTGGGGTCATATTGGGGGTATCTCAGGCATCTGCCCTAAGAACAGTCCATCAGTTTCTTGATGCCTGTCTTCAGCAAGTGGGGGAATATATGTGGTTACCATAGACCACAGAGGAGAGAGAATACCATGAAGTACTTCTATGATATAGCCCATTTCCTTGAGGTACTGGGGCCATAGACTGTACCCATATTGAAATAAAGCCCCCACCCCATGTGATGAACTGGGAAGAATGTAAGTGAACTGCAAAAGGTATCACTCCATGTAATAGCAGGTGGTCAGTAATGCACAGGGTATCATCTATAATGTGTCTCCATGCTTATTTGGAGCCAGGATCCACCAAATCACACACACACACACTCAAGTAATTATGCCGAAGGAACCAGTATGATTCCATTGTAGTCCATGTAGGTGTAAATGACCTGAGATGTACCTCCCTGGACTATATGAACAGATACATTATAGAGCTTTCAGGATATGTGTGTCTCAGCCTGGTGTGAACCTAGCACTGAGCAGCAGATTACCATCCCAGAGGATGATGCCGCAATATGAGCAAAATGATTGATTTCAACAATTGGCTGTCTTTGTTGTGTCATTGTAAGGGGATCCATTTTTTGTCAGTCTGAGGGTCATAATTAACTGCCCACATTGTTTTGCCAGGGATGGTCTGTACCTTTCCCTTTAGGTTTTCAAATACTGGCCAAAACTTTAGCCTTCTCCATAGTGCCGTTTTAGGCAATTCCAAAATGACAAACCTACCAGCAAAGCAAAATCAAATCAACTGAACCCCAAGGTGTTGCTGCTTAGTGGCAGGAGCCTAAATAAAACACTACACTCCCTTCAAGCCCTCCTCACACGTGGCAATATTGACATCAGTGCCATTACTGAGACACGGTTTAAAGTGGCAGAGAGTACCTGGCAGTGCCTTCCACACTTTTAGACTAGTAGCTACACAGACAAGGGCTAAAGGTGCAGGTGTCTCAATGTACATCAGTAAGAAGCACACCTCTAGGGTGGTCAAACAAGGATGATGTGCTGGGATTCCTTCATGTGCAGATCACCATAGTCACAATCCCTTACCATATCCTAGCCAGCTATAGATCATCCTCCATGTCTCATGAAGCTTATGATGCATATTTGGGCCTACTGGAGACACTTGCCATCCAACCTAATACTCAAATCATGGGAGACTTTAATTACCCCTCTATAGACTGAGAATCCTACAGTGTCTCAAATCTACATGCACAGAGATTCCTAGACTTTGTAACTACACCCACTAGAGGCTCCAACATACTGGACCTCATGCTCACAAATATGGGAGAATACTGCACCCCTCACCAATGTCTCATCATCCCTGGTACGGACTGATCATAAAGCTGTCTCCTTTGAAATCAAAATCAACTTTGTAATCTCATTAAAACCAGTAACAGTTAGGAATTATTCCAAGGCAAACTATCCTTTATTAAGTGATGATTTGTCCAAATTCATTGCCCCCTCCATACCCAGAGAACACAGCAGCCTATGCTGAATTGCTCTCAGAAACTATGTACAACCATGTCAATGGCTTAATAGAGGTTGCTGTACCTACTAGAAGTAAGCCCAAAACTAGCACCAGAAACAAACTGCCCTGGTGGCATCCCAAATTAAACAGGTTATACAACAAAAGGGAAAAAAAAGTTAAAAACTGGGAAAGGTAATTCCCATCAAAATAAAAAAAAATCTCTCATCAAACTAACTAGGCAACTAAGAAGGTTAATTAGGTCAAGCAAAGACATAAGGCCTTCTTCAGCTATGTCTGAAACCTCAAGGGCAGCACACCAATGTGCTGAACTGGTGGTTAATGGTGCCATATTCACCGAGCCTGGTTATATTGCAAACCTGTTAGCAGACAAATTTATTTCCAACCTCACCCGCTTCACACCCACAACCAACCCCTAAGAAATACCCTCAAACAATACTCCTTAAAATATAAATAGGGAACATGTATTGGCTATGATCTGTAAAGCTAAAAATATGGCCACAGTGCTCCCCAATAATATCCCAGGAGGCCTCCTGAACAGTCTAAAATGTGAATTAATAAGACATCTGGAGTCATTATTTAATTATAGTCTTAAAACAGGCTTTGTGCCACATGACTGGAGAACTGCAACATTCATCCCCCTTCATAAGGGAAGACTTTCAACAGATCTTGGAAACTATAGACCCATTAGTCTGACTAGTCTTATTTGCAAAGCCATGGAAAGAACTATCATTGAATTCATCAACAAGGACATAGGAGACCTCCAGACAGTGGATCCATCCCAGTTGGCTTTGTCAAAGGAAGGTCATGCTTGCTAAATCTGATGGACTTCTTTGAAAAGATCACTACGGCAATGGATGAGAACAAGACAGTGCTTACTACCTACCTAGATCTGGATAAAGTGTTTTATACAATATCTCATGTGGGCATTCTCAATAAACTTACAGAAGTAGGAATAAACCCCTTTATAACATGTTGGAGAGTAATCTGGCTCACTGATAAGACCCATGAGGTTAAAATTGGTGTGGCCACCTCCACAAAGAGGCCATAAACCTGTGGAGAACCCAGGGCTCTGTGCTGGACCCACTCCTCTTCAACATCTACTTCTCAAATGTTAAAGCCAATGTTAAAGGCCTCTGGCTAACCAAGTTCACAGATGTTTGCAAACTGGGAACAGTCATTGAATCCTCCCAAAACAACAACATCCTACAGGAAGGACTAACACAGAATGATAATTGGTACCAAAGCCATAGCTTAAAGCTCAATACTAAGAAGTGCATTAGAGTATCTTTTGGGAATTTGTCCACCCCAGGTAACTACATCATCAATAAAACACCCCTAAATGTTGATGCAGTAGTCATGGATCTGGGAACTCATGTAGATAGTAACTTAGCCTTCGACCAACATGCATCCCAGGTAGTAAGAAAATAGTTTTATTTTGTTCAACTTCTAAGTAAGGGCTTAGCATCTAGGTCCAGACAGGTCATCATACCACTGTATGTAGCCCTCATCCAACCTATCATAGAGTATAATGCCCCCATTGGTATGTACCTGACCAGACACATGCAGCAAATGGAACATCCACAAAGGTTCCTTACAAAAAGAATATGGGGAGTAAACAAAATGTCCTATGCTGATTCCTTCAAAGCCCTGTCTTTTTAGTCAGTATCATACAGACTTGTGTGTGGTGATCTTTACCTGGCATATAAGGTTTCGCTGGACCCTATTTTGATGAACTATTTGCACATCCACAAAACAAGCAACATCAGAACTACTGGATTAAAAAAACTAAATTCTCTGGAACAGGCACCCTATCCATGTAAAGCAGAGTTTCTCTTCATCCCTATTTAAGCACAACTTGGACCAATGGATGGGTAATCAGAAATTCACCCCTGGTCTGGCACCTATGTCTTTGATGGACAGAGACAGTCAGTAAATCACCTCATATATGAATCCAGTTTGTGGGTCACATTTTGGTTGCATGGCTAGACTTATAAGGGCCCTAGTGGAAGTTAGGCAAGTACACACCTATGAACCTATGAACCTATGCAGGCCACCTAGGCAGTTATCAAGACTCCTGTAAATAACACATCTATAACATATACTAGGATTTTGTGAAAGGTTACTTCCCCCGTGGAGTCATTTTGCTAATGCTAGATATTTTCTTGAACCTTGGCTAATGACACCCAACACAAATCCACAAAATAAAACAGATCAAGGATGCAGACATGCCCAAATCCAAACAAGAAACATAACTGAGCATGTGTCCAGGCTGCTGAAGACATGCTTTCACTGTCTAGGTTCATCCACTGGTGCCCTAACCCCAATACACAATGAAGTACACATAGAGGGGTGGGTACTGGTGTTCACTGGAGACATGGTTACTATCATCTCCATAGCGTTGGTACAGCAAAATATTTTCAGCATGTGCAATGTTATACAAACATGAGCTGGCATAATGGTTAAGGTCTCTACCTCAAATATACCAAGTACAGGGTTTGATTCTGACCGCTGGTTATTGGCCAATCTTGTAATAGTCTACAGACTGATTATCTAGTATTTACCTATTAACATATGAACCTTAGGAAGGAGTTGTAGCAGGGTGAGTACTTGCAGGACCAGGAGTCTCCAACACACCAGACAGTAAAGGCTGAGTCAGATGAGGAGTCGGAGGAGCCAGCAGCAGGGGATGACCATGCCAGACAAAGGAGGACCGAGTATGCAGTGGCTCTGGCAATGAGGCATTAGCTTGCACACAGCTTCAGAACCTAATAAACAATAGTAAAGCAGATACACTACAGTAAAAGTTATGCATGCAAAACCAACACCAGACTCGCTTGCCACACTGTGCATTAGATATAAGCAACCTAAGTAACACTACAAACATCAGGGCACATTTATCATCATTTACTCAGGTAGGAAAAGGAGCATGTGTTGATGTCTTTCACAGAGAAGTGTGTGAGTCCTGAGTATAGATATCTCTATAATATATGTGACCATTCACGTGTTAAGATTGCAGGAGCATGATCAAGGTCATCCATGCCCATTATGGCTGCCATCTGTAGTAGTAGCTGTGAATTGGCTTCATGGACGGTGCCTCACCCCTGACAGGTGAGTTTGAGAGGACATGGCATGTTCCAGTATGTAATGGTTTTGATAGACTCAATCACACATATGGAACATGCACTTCCATAGTCATCTCACACACCCTGCATCGGCCTTACTAACTCTACTGTAGCTGAGGAGGTACTAGCCTGTGCCTCCATGATGTTTCTGCACACAACCACTAATTCACTGACCTTAGGACAGGGCAATAATCATGTCACTCATCCCCCCTGTGTACACCTCCCTTCCCATTGGGGCTGAGCATGTCCGCTAGTGACTACCACCCTCCATTGACTTCTGGTGTCATCATTAACCTGTCCTCCCTGTGTGGTGTGTGTCTCCTGGGTGTCCACAGGTATAAAGGCTGTATCTGTGGTCTATGTAGGGGATGCAGTGGTCACGCTCCATGAGTTCAAAGCACACTCTATTCCCTGACTATGCCAGTTCATCCCACCACCACCATCATCATCATCAGGGATAGTAAATGATCTGAGATGTATTTTAGAACTATTTTTTGACCTTTTGATCCAATGATGGCCTGAACAACCATGACCAAGGAAATACATTTTTGTTTATTTTTTTTGTTTTTTATTTCAAGGAAGAAATAAGTTGCATCTGTTAAGATATCAGTTTACAATAAGCTGAAGACAAGTACTTATGAAGATGCATAAATAGTATTAGAATGGATCTTGCCTCCCCCTCCCAAAAAAAAAAAAAACAGCAACAACAACAAAAAGAAAGCCATATTTGCATATCCCTCGAATATAACATTAAGATGCAGGAACAAAAGACCAAAGTTATATACTTCAAGTAGCTGCATACGGGTCTATATTAGAATACTGAATAGTCTAAATATTGACGGCCTAAAGGCCGAAAATGCCAGACCTCAAGCTCACTATTGTGGGTGGCACAGCCACACCCCTTGCTAATTATATATACCAACTCTGAGATCACACTACAGTGAGGAAAGTGCAAATATTCTGATCTTCACTGTACCACGATCTCACTATAACAGTTCACTGAACGGCATTTTCACTGTAAAATGATGTTAGATGAACTGACTCTTCGACCACATAATATAGACCCACTGCATACCACCTCACCTCTACTCCCAAAAGATAGCCACCTTCCGTGGACCACTTAGATAACAGACTGCGAGAAAATTGAAAGAGGAAATAGAACAAAGTAAGATATTTCAACATTGTGCTGTTAAGTTATATAACAGCATATCTCCTTGCCTTTACCCTTCAAAAATAACCACTTATAACTGCATCTAATGTTTGATTGTCAGGAAAATGAAAAAAAAAACAACAATCACAGTAATGTATTCCAACTTGCTGGTTCTAAACAGTATACTACCTGTAGACAAGCTATAGTGACTTTCTGTGCAAACGTCTGAGGTTTGCCAAGAAAGATAAAGAAATAATGACCATAGTGTCCACAGCCCCCATACAACTTATAGTGACATTCTGTACACAGCTTAGAAGTTTGATTGTAAAGAAAATTAAGTGGTTATAATCAAAATGTCCTCAGCCCCACCTCCACACATAGATATACACAAGCTACAGCAACCTTCTCTAAACACATCTGAGCAGGGATAGTTTTAGACTAGATGAGGTTCAAGGCAGACGCTACTACTAAGCTTTTGTAAAAATATCCTTATATGACCTGGAGTGTGGGGACCAGAGGATACTGCTGTTCTGTGATGCATTTTATGCTTTATTTTGAAAGACAATGACTTGCTGACTATGTTTTCAACTGCTACCAAAAAGAGAATTATCTATGTACAAGGCAATGCTGTGTGTGTCCACAGATAAAAATCTTTGATATTATTTTTTACACACACACACACACACACACACACACACACGCGCACACACACACACACACACACACACACACACACACACACACACACACACACACACACACACACACACACACACACACACACACACACACACACGCACACACACACACACACACACACACACACACACACACACACACACACACACACACACACACACACACACACACATTCTCTCTGTCTCTGAGAAGTCATGGAGATCACAAATGCTATACTTATTTTTCACAGCAAGTCACAAGTCAGGTCTGTGAAAAGACATTGATTTTCACACATGCACGCACACATAATGTCACTGCTCATGACAAGCCAGGTCTATCACAAGATGCATAAATACAAATACACAAATACACACTGCACAGCTACCTACAGACAAATTGAAGGAATGCCAATTCACCATGGCTTGCTTTTGGAATGCTGGAGAAAAGTAGACCACATAGATAAACCCACATCGATACAGTGAGAGCATGCAGAATTCAAACCCAAGAAGCCACAACCATGTGCTGTAAGGTGTTATCTCTACTTAGTGTGACACTTTTCCAATGATCAGTTAGTTTCACACACATTCTGCTCCTGCCAGACCACCAAAGACATCCACTTAACCTTCGCCTTCCAAACCACAAAAGAAAACCACTTAAGCTTCTCCTGCCACAACCAAAGATAGCCATTTATCCAGCCCCTGCCAGATCATCAATGTTAGTCCCTTATACTGCTTCTGTCTGGCCACCAAAGATAACCACTTAAGCTTATCCTGCCAGACCACCAAAGGTAGCTGCTTATCCAGCCCCTGCCATATCATCGATTAGTTACTTATACTGATCCTGTCAGGCCACCAAAGATAGCCACTTAACTTTCTGCCAGACCACTAAAGATAGGCACTTATCATGTACAATGCTTATGCTTCAGAGGGAAATTAAGAGAAATCATGGCCAACTTCTTACTCTTGAATGTTTTTTTTCTGAAATTTAGTCACACCTGAGATTCCTTCAAGATTCATCCTTGTTAGGCATAACTTGATCCCACAGTAACACACAGCCCACCATACTTTATCTCTATAACATTTTAGATTTGCAGCTTAATGAAGACATCTAATGGTATGAGCTACTACCAACTTCATTCTGTAGTCATTGGTTTGATTCCCTCAGTCTCCACTTGCCTATTGTGTGACTGAGCAAGTCACTTTAATAGACGATGCTGCTGAACTGCATCTGAAAAGAGACAGTTGTGCAAAGAGGGTTAAACTGATCAGTAAATCAAAAGGTCCAAAACTTATACACAAACTAAAAAAAGTATTGTTCAGGAGAAATTTTGGGTAAAACTAATTATCAATCACTAGGCTGAATAAGGAGAAAAAGGAGAAAGTAACAGTCAGCTGCCTGTCAGGTTCCAGGGTCCGCCACATAACACACGCACTCAGGTCCCTCAACAACAGGTATAAATATGACTCAGTCATTGTACATGTGGGTGTGAATGACCTGAGACATGCCTCCCTGGACTACATGAAAAGAGACATGGAAGAGCTCTAGAATTATGAAGCCCAGGTGGGTATGACCCTAGCCCTGAGCAGCATCCTACCATCACCCAGAATGATACCACGGTATAAGCAGAAAGTGACTGATTTCAACAATTGGCTAAGTTTCTGGTGTCATTCTAAGGGGATCCAGTATCTGTCTGCCTGGGATCACATGATTGACAGACCTCAATGCTTTGCCAGAAATAGCCTGCATCTGTCACCCCTGGGTTTCTGGATACTGGCCAAGGCTCTTGCCACCCGTATAGTGCCTTTTTTTTAGGTGGTGTTCCAAAGAACAAATCACCACCATAACAGTTACAAACAAATGTGATCTGAGGGTCATGCTGCTCAACACTAGAAGTCTAAATCTCAAAATTCACTCACTCAAAGCACTCCTAAAAATGGAGAACATCGACATTTGTGATGTAACAGATACCTGGTTTAAACAGCAGAAAGCACCCCTGCACTATCAGGCTATAATTCATTCCACAGCTTTCAGTCCTAGAACTTGGACCAAAGCTCCAAAGACGGTAGTGTTTCCATATTCATAAAGGATATGCACACCTTCAGACTGGTCACCCAACATAACGCATCAGAGATACTTCAGGTGCAGCTAACAATGGATAAGACAACGATTCAGGTTGCAGCCTGATATAGGTCCCCAACCATGTCCCGAGACTAACAATGCACATTCCTAAGCACCCTGGAGAATATTAGGGTCCAACCTAACACTCTCATACTAGGCAACTTCAACTACTCCTCCATTAACTGGGAAAACTACTCATGTACCAATACACTTGACCAACGTTTCCTGGAATTCATTAATTCCAATGCCCTGGACCAGCTCATTCTTACCCCAGCTAGAGGTAGCAACATCCTTGACCTGGTTATTACTAACATTGGGGACCGTTGCTCTAAACCAATAGTCAACTCCTCCCTGGTTAGATCCAACCACAAATTAATCACCTTGGAAATACACATCCCTCCCCCCCACCCCACCCCCCCACAAAGGTAACCACCATGAAAAACTTCTCCAAAGCTAACTTTGAGCTGCTAAAAACAGAGGTGTCTAACTTCATGGCACCCATGCAAATGGAAAATAGTTGCATGACTGCCAAATCATACACCAATGCACTGTATGAACACGTACACAAATGCATGGATCTCACCATACCCAATAAAACCAAGACGCTCTCCTCCAAAAAAGGAAGCCAATCTGGTGGTTCCATACCATACACAAACTCTACAACAGAAGGAGGAAACTGATGCAGAATAAGGTAAAGTCCCAAGACTGGAAAAACTCCCTTATCAGCCTCAACAAAAAGTTGAGATCCCTCATCAAATACTCTAAAGCTAGCTATGAAAACAGGATTGCAGTAGATAGTAAAGACAACCACAAGGCCTTCTATAGTTATGTAAAGAATCTCCACGGCAATACCCAGATTTACTCCACCCTCCCCCCCAAACGCCCAATCAAAATACCAGTAAATTGCCAGGCATCCAGTATTACTGCTGCACAGGTTAAAACAGCACTGTCTAAGGCCAAGAATACAGCTTCTATGGGACCTGACAATATCCATGGCTGTGTTCTACATGAACTACAGAGTGAACTGGCACCTCACCTGTGTGTCCTATTCAACCACAGCCTCACCTCAGGCTTTGTCCCTTCTGAATGGTGCACTGCTACAGTCATCCCTCTCCACAAAGGAATAGCGATTACAGACTCTGGGAACTATTGCCCCATTAGACGAGTCTGATATGCAAAGCTATGGAATGCATCATCATGGACCTAATAAACAAGGATAT
>NC_056732.1:153819141-153824141 GCF_019279795.1 Protopterus annectens
CACACAGTTAAATCACTTCTGTTTTGATTTCTGTAGTATCAATCCTTTCTATTCAAAACTGTTTAGAAAAGAATTTTCTATCTGACTGAGAGCAGACATTGCATGCTGTAAACACAGACTTCTGTGCAATGACAGTGATACTAGATCTGGAAATAGTATTAGTGTAACAGTTTATTCATTTTTGTAAACTGGCCTTAACAGTAATTATGACATATATGAATAACAGTAATGATGAAGGATGTGGAATTTATAAAGGAAAAGCATCATTTTGGAAAAAAATGTAAATATTGTTGCATTTCGGAAAATATAACTCATGTATGGAAATGTTACTGTTTCACAGCTGGAACTATGCCAAAGAACTTCAACGCTCTATTTGTGAGAGTTCATTATAGTGGTTTAATGGACTTAGTAATTCACAGGACCAGAAGGTGATGACAGTACTATAACTGGCTAAGGCAGTTATTAGTCATGTTGCCTATTTCCTTGGTCTCACATGGCCATGTTTAATTAAAGTGAACAACGCTCTTCTGTGTCAAAGAATAAACCAGTTTGGAACAAGACTACTGTGCCTTGTATAGTCTGGACAAGTCTTTTTGTACACTGCAGAATATGATTTACGGAATACTGATTGCTATGTCAAACACTGCATGCTATATGTTGATGTATTTATGACTCTGGGTTTGTGTTTAATATTATACTGTATAACATTGCTTCATGTTTGAATTGTAACAGCACCTGTAATGTTACTAGGTATGAGGACAGGATGTGTCTTACACTTCAGTGGAATTTTTGCAGTATATGTTGGCCAGGGACATAGCCAGGAGTTTTGGAACTGTATGCTGTCTTTCAGAATGTAGTCCATTCTCCAGATGTACACCTTCCTCATCCACAGACTCTGCATGTCTCTCTGCAGTGTACCTTTACACAAATGAAAAAAAAAACACTTGCTGAAATCAGAGACTTGAGAAAAAATAGCCATCCAGGCATTCTGAAAAGAACCAAAAAAGTAATTTAAATATAGCATTTCATAAAACATGATAAATAATGCAAATTAAAAATAAATAAATTATAGTATACCTCAGTGCTGAAAATAACTATGTTATTTCTAAAGACAATATTCTGTGGCACGCATAACACGTCTGGCAGCACACATGATGTTGGCAACAGTTAATGAGGATTTTAATGTTCATCATTTCTCTTGATGTGAAAGTGACAAGTACTATAAAAACTGATATGGGAAACAGTGTTTAGAGTTAATGTAGTATATTATTTTACTAATTTTATCTTCTCCTGGAATAATGTATGCATAAATTGGATTAAATATTAAATATTTCAGTGGTAGGTAATGTCAGTTTTGCCCATCATGACTTCCTGTTTCATTAATTAAGTAGGAAACATTCACTTTGAGCTTACAAGTCTATTGAAGAAAGTTTATCTTTCTTTATTGTACCAGTTAGCTTGAAGCATTCTACTGCACATTTTACATCCCTTCCTTTTCTTGGTGGGAGGTTGGTATAATAGCTAAGGTGCTTACATAACACTTATAAGGAGCAGGGTTTGATTCTCACATGAGGTAATTGGCTAGGATTGAAATGGCCCACATGGGCAGTTAGCCTCATATGAACCTATAAATCTTTGCTCCTCTCAGGTTAACATATGAAGCTCCTTTAGTCATCTCCATATACCCTCCATCCAAGTTTATAATTACCCTTACTTGGGCTTCTTGTTCCCCTTGGTATGTTGGAGGGGGGATCTATACAAAGGAAAGCAAAACTGCAGGTGTTTTACGTGTCTAATGGTAAATTAAATAACAACTTCTTACTTTTTATTTGAAGTGTCCATTTAGGTGTCCTTATTTGCCTAACATTAAGTTGCTGATAGACTGCCACAAAACTCATTTTATTTTTGTTGTTAGCAGCCCTCTGTAAATGTATATATTTTCGGTGGTGTTTCCTGAGCTAGGGATATTAATTTTTTTTCATATTTCTAGCCCCCTCTTCATTGTTACCAGCCCAGCTCTTGTGACTAGTCCATGCCAGGTCTACAAGGAAAAATTGGCATCTATGGCATATTGCCCTGCTTCCATGGAAGAGCAGTTAGCCCCACAGCCCCTCGGAACATGTCTCCTCTGCCAATGTCCCTGGTCTCCTCCCCAAATCATCTACAGATGTCCACACACCACCCTCGCCCCAGGGTGGGTACTCCTTTCTCTCCATGCATCTCCATCAGGTTACAGAGATGCTAATCAAACCCAGGTCACTTGGGTCATAGTCACGGCTTTGTCCCTCTACACCACTGGAGGAGGCATATTAATCTGTGATTGTTTGTGGTAATGTTATGTGCTACACCTTGTGTTATTCTTCTAAAATTTCAAATTTATTTTCAACCTATTCTCCTAATATAGTTTATTAGTCCTATGACAGATCATTATATCTCAACTAAATGGTCAGAGTTTATCCTCCAGTTCCTTTGTGGTGGCCTTCTATCTGTATTAATGAGATTTGAGCCTAGTATTGAAACCAGTGTTGCTGCAGAATTAATGTCAGAGCAAATGTGTTTCATGGAAAACTTCTACATCTTGTAATCCAGCCAGTTACCTATGTTGATGCCTGTGTGACCCTCCATTAAATGGAAGCACATATCTCTTATTCTTATAATGCAGATATGTAGACAGAAGTAGCCCTTTCTGTCTTCATTTGTTAGCTTGGAGGAGGATTTACAGAAGAGTAACCATGTTTCTCTAACAAGTGCTGAAAGCCTTCACCTGTCTGACTAACAGAACAATAGAGCTAAATGTATTGTACTTCAGGTGCCTGAAGAAAATAACTGGTCTTAACTGAGCTACTTGTGTTGGGGTACAACATATTTTAGAGATGATAACAATGAAAATCATACTAAAAGCTGTAGTAAAATGAAAATAATACTAGAAGCTGTACTAAAATGAAAAAAAAAGTTTCATGTTATCTCTATGACTTCAGGAGTGGTGATGAGCTTTAAAGTCAATTATGCAATGAGATGCATTGAAGAATTAAAATACAGACATTTTAATTTATTTGACTTTCAGTGGCAGAATGCATTTGTAATGATTAATCTGTGTCAAAACACATCACACCACAAAAATAAACAGCCACTGACATAATAAGAATAATTAAAACTTGTAGAATAACACAAGTACAAAATTCAAAACAAAAGAAATCACACACAAAATAAAAAAAAAACATAATTTTACAGGGGTACTCCATCCTCCTGCAATGTTCAATATGAAGGCTCTGCCCCTATACCCCCATAGGGTGCAAGTTGGGGGTTATCATCAACTCCCCTGCAGACACCAGCATTCTTCAAGAAGGTATGTCACTAACTAATAAATGGTGCCAAAGCCATAGTATTAAACTCAGTGCTAGGAAATGTATAATTGTACCCTTTTGGAAATCAACCATCCAAGCTAATTACCATGTTGATAATACACCCCTAAGAGTTGACCCAGTAGTCAGGGATATGTGTACACACATAGGCAGTAGCCTTACCTTTGATTACCACGTGGCAACAGTGGTGAGGAAATCCTTTTACGTCATGCAACTTATAAGTAAGTGCATAGCATCTAGGTCTAAAGAGGTCATTATCTCACTGTACTCTGGCCTTATCAGACCAATCATACTACAGTGCTCTCTTTGGTATGTATCTGATTGGCATATGCAGCAACTACAGTGACCTAAAAAGGTTTCTTACTAAAAGATTACAAGGCGTAACAAACCTGCCTTATTCAGAGTGCCACAAAGCCATTTCCCTCTACTCAGTCTCCTATAGATTGCGAAGCAGTGATCAATGCCTGGTTTACAAGGCATCCGCAAAACTCAAAATTATGAAACTCCTACAAATTTGTAAATCAAAAAGTATCAAAAATACAAGGTCTAGGGACCTGAATTTTATCTGTGATTTAAACAGAACATGCTGGAGATAGATATGCGTCCCAGAGGCTGCCCCTCCTATGGAACAGGCTTCCCCTCCATTTCAAGCTGAGTTCATCTATTACCTAGTTTAAGCACAACCTAGACAAGTGGATGGGGAATAGGAAATTTACACTGGGCCTGGCACCCATGTCCGTTATGGACAGAGGTGGCTTGTACATGCATAGCCCTCAATGTCCTATTTGGATGCAGGACGCCATTATTCTTTGAGAAAACTTGGCTAGGCTTAGAAAGGCCCCTTGTGGTATTAGTCTAGTTACAGTCTATGAATCTGTCAATCTATGATAAATTAAATGTCAAAAACGCAGCAGTTGACAACTATGGAGAAACTGGTAGAACTGCATTATCATCAAGAATATTGACAAGCATTATCTGACCCATGTCAAGAACAGCAATAATCAACCTCCAAAGCATGAAAGTAAACAACACAAGGCAACATCAAAATCATAGTGAACAAAAGCATACCAACATATGAAGAATATGTGCCCCATAAAAGGTAAAACGCAAAACATATATTAATGGTTTACTCCACAGTTGCTGAAGTAGGTAAGATCGTACAGTGGGCCTAATTCCAAAAGGTGCAGTTTAGTGTTGAGGACAACCTCCACCATCCTGCAATGCCACCCCAAATATAATGTTTCTGTTCTGTGCCAGTATGATATCATTAACTGGAGAGGGGGTATGCCTAGCTTTTACTGGATGATACACCATGATAACTGCACCATTTTGCTGTGCTGGAGACTGGTAATGGCATCTAGAAATAGTCTATGTTAATGAATCTCATTAATTATACATGGCACAGTCTGAAAGAGACTGATCTCAATTGGTAGCCTCTCATGATCTACAAATATGCCCTAAACCTGTATATGTGTCAGCCAGACTGGACACAACTAATTCTATAGCACTACCAAAATGTTGCCTGTTGCTCTGCATGCATGGAAAAAAGAATCTGTCATGCATGCAGTAGTACCAACGAGAAAGCACAGCCAACACATGATGGCGGTGCTCAGCTGAAGCATACACTGTACAATAAAC
>NC_056732.1:153829141-153904141 GCF_019279795.1 Protopterus annectens
CAAACTGCAAAGGTAAAGACTGAAAGTGCACGGCCTAAGGAAGAACTTTGGGGGTCTTAAGCTGAAGTGAAAATGCGTTCACTGAAACTCTTGTCCCTCACAGACCCTTCCTATAACCAGTTACAAATACAGTAGAAAACATTACTGCTAATGCTAAGGTTGTACATCCAATCCATACTATTGTGATGTTTTAAATATCAAAAGCCTTGGACAACTCCAGGAGAATCATATCAGTAGGGAGTCATAATATTTGTCACTGTTGATTTGTTCTTTCTAAATCCATACTGGTTACAATCTACATTCTTTAGAATTCCCTCCCCAAAGGCCAATAAAACAATGCTTTATAATTTTTGTGATGTTATTTATTCAGCTAATTGTACTATATTTTTCAATGGATCTTATCTTATCCTTCGATTTATAAATAAGAATGACATACAGCATCTAGTTACTAGGAACCTTCATAAAGTGCTCATGTCTAAGGCAGACCTTCTCCCCTGTCTCCAAGCCAAAATGTTGTCTTTATGAAATGAACATGTTTAAGACAGAGCTTTTCCACTTCTACACTGAGCTGTTAGGTTATGATATCCATTTGATGCAGACAATTCATGAACGAGGAACTTCTGTAGGTTTTGGTAGAAGTATTTGTATTTTACTCATTTAGCATATATACTGCATACACAAGCACTGATTCTTCAGCAGATATATATGTGTATATATGATATATATTTGTACAAAGTACACCAAATCCCAATATATGAGAATTAGACGGATATGCTCAAGGGAGGTAGATCTTGTACATTTCAATAACGATTTAACTAACATGTTTGTTGAATGGGGGTATACTGTTAAACATCTAACACAAACAAGTGGCATAGTTGGTAAGATGCTTAGAGAGGGATTACTCACCTATCAGGGCCCTAGGTCCAACAAGGGATCCAAAATCAGATTTACAACTACATTTGGGAGGAACACTAAGCAGCCTACTGATTTAATACAACACTGGGATATTTTGTTGTCTGATGAGTATTTAGCTGGAATATTGGGCAACAGGTGTGCTTTTTCTTATTGGAGAGGGGTCACTATAGGTGGACACCTTAATTTTTATAAAAGACATTCATCTCCTTATGTTAAAATCCAATGTACATTAGATGGTACTAAACTATTTGGATGCTTTCCTTGTGAACATTGTGCCTTTTGTAAATATGTATTTAAAACCAAAGAATTTTCTACTAAAAATACTACATGTGTTTTTGAAATTCAGACCTTTACGAATTGCAGTAGCAGTTGGGTGATTTATTTGTCTGAGTGCCATTGGTCTGCATTCTACATTGGTCAAACTTCTAGGTCTTTCAAATTACGTATTTCAGAACACTTAAGTAATATCAGGAGAAAAGTTATCACCGATGCATTATACAAACACACTTTGGTTCACAAAACGGCTAATTTTCATTTTACCATTTTTGATAAAGTTGTTGGTTTAAAATTCTCTAAAACTAAGTGGCATGAACTTCTTAATCAGAAGGAAAGGTCATGGATTATTAGATTGGGGGTTTGTTCCCACCAAGATTGAATGAACATCTTTAATATGAATTATTATTATTATGTATTATGTAACATATTTTGTCTGAATATAGGTGCTTGTAATGTCAACTTAACTTTTATTCAATAGGGCTCAAGATCTTCTAACAGCATATATTTTTCTCATTTTTCATGTTACTATTTAAAATCACATTTTTTATTATACTTATTATGTTTGTATAATGTAGTTTTAGCAGTGGTGATTGAATATTCAGGTGTAGGTGATTTCATTTTATAAGAGTCACTTAATTGTTTGGATATTTCCATTCGGGGAATACATGAGCATCATATATAAAAGGGATATTTCACTGAGAGTGTGTGTTTTTTCACATTGATAAAGGCTTTTTTGGGCCAAAACCGGTCTGCTTTCAGACTTAATAAAGTCTTGGCTTCCTCATATTTGTGCTGGCTGTTTTGCTTGGTATATATGTGTACAAGACATGATATAACTAATAAACTAATGAAAAATACAAACTCAGAAAAAAGTCCATGGAAAACCAGTGATGTTCACTGTTTTGGAAATATTAAACCTATTTTAGAAGAAATAGTAATAGAATTTCATTCTTTTGTCACCTTTCATCTGCATATTTTAAATATGTTTCAGTTTCAAAATGTATAGTACTTTTGGGCTATTAACATCTTAGTTAAATCAAGCTGCTTAGTGGTTATAAGTTGAAACCATATTAATAATATGACCGATTTTGAATAACAATGATAATTCCTGTAATTTAAAGAAAAGAAAAGAGCTATATTTTAAAATTATCTCATATAAACATCTGTACTATTTTTAAATGTAACGAGTCTTCTTTTTTGTGGCACTTAGATGGCACTCAGATAACAAATTTTGTTAAAATGTTCCTGCTAAAACAAAAGTTCTTTTTTGTATTAGGAGAGGTAAACTGTCAACCTGCTGCTTATTGTTCTGGACATATGTTTAGGGCTGTCAAGTATTCTGTGTTTTACCTATTATTATTTTATTTATTTATTTTTGTTTCTTTCAGATTTGTAGGAATCACAGTATTCAGCACAATTTAGGTCTTTGTGTCAAACATCACTGTTGCACGTTATATATTTCTTTGTTCCCCTCATTCAAAAATACAGTGATACAGTTATATAATTTATGATACATTGAGATCTGATAGTACTTTTATTGTGGTGTTATTTTCAGACTGTTTTTATGCATTTTATTATTTTCATATTCTGTAGATTTTTTTTCTAACTTGTTTTATCTGTTTTACTTCTTGATCCAGATTCAATAAAGCTAAGTATTCACAATATGTATTCAATAAAATTCTAATCACATTTTTTTGTGCTTTCTAGCCACTCAGAAAGATTGCAGTAACTGTACATGTAGTCTACACTTTGTGGTAACTTTTATGAATCCATCAATATTTAATGTTGCAAGAATATCAGTCGGAAAACTAAAATTAGGAGGAAGAAGCTGTGAGTTAAGTCTGTGTTGTCTATTCACTCAGAACAGTGTATACTTAGTGTATACTTAGTGCAGGCATTATTCAATCCCTGGGCTCGCCTTTTTTGTAAATTGGTTGAATTTTTGTTATTCCATAAAGGATTTTTTTGTATGATAGTTTCATGTACTTTTAGTGATGTTTTGAGTATGTAGTGTTACTTTCATAACTAATATTTCTTTAAAAGTATATCTAAGGGTGGCCAGTGTAAAACTGAGTCACTTGCCAAAAGCACAAGATCATGAGGAATGCAAAACTGATCATTATTTTCCTCAGGAAATCACAACCAATGAGATTTCTAAGCATTCACCAGCAGTAATTCTCTTCATTTACGAAATGTCTACTTTCTTCAAGTCTGCTTGACCACGGAGTTGTTATATATAAGCTCAGGGATGTAGGTAACTTTTCTCTCCCATTGGGGCATAGAGAGGTATTTGGGCCACTGCACAAGACATTTACACTTTACATGTTCAATCTTCTATGTTTCAGGTATTATTTTTCAGCATTTCCGATGCTCAGAGTTATGCTGTTTGATGTTTCATAGTAGAACCTTCTTTACATTGTTGATTTTTGATGAGTATCTATTTCTTAATGCTCTTTGTTTAGTTGGTTTATTGGGTCAGATTCTAACACAATTTAAGTCTGAGGCAGGATGCTCCCTCCCACTTAAAGCAGTGTTCATATAGCTGGTGATTCTTAAAGAAGACTTGGGTGCTTCTTTATGCCAAGTATGCAAGTGAAGAAGTTTGCATATCTGGATGACCAGACGTGTTTCTGACATATTCATTCATTCCTTCATTCATTCATTCATTCATTCATTCATTCATTCATTCATTCATTCATTTTCTGTTAACCTGCTTTAACTTTTACAAGATTGGATGTATGCTGGATCTTATCTTGGTAATCAAGTGAGGGCAAGACAATGAAACCCATTTTGAGAAAACCTGTGTAGATCCTAGAATGGCATGCAGACTCTACACAGATGACGCCCAAGTAAGAACTGGACTGGATAACAAAGTTTTGTGAGGTAACAGTGCTAACCATTCCCAACCAGTGCTAACCACTGTGCCTCTGTGTCATCCATTTTTAAAGATATAGATGACAGATATAAATAGATGGAGCATGTTTTTTGTACTGCCTACAATGAGAATGAAGATATAAAAGTAAGGAAATTCATAATCTAAATATGATTAACTTGATAAACATACAATAAGGTTTGATGTTTAGAAGCATTGATGTCAAGCAGTACATAATGCTGTATTCTGATGTGTCCGCTGTAAACAGTTAACCATCTTGTCTGAAATCCAGGAACCATGACAACTAAATATCACCACTGTCAATTTTATTGTATAGATTAAGCAGATAGCATAAAACAAACAAAAAATAAGCTTTTATCCTATCTGTTGAACATCAGAACTTCATCAGAACAATTCAGAAAAATGTTTAAATCTTCTATTTTATATAAAACTCGATTAAATACATCTGTCATGTGACAATCAAAATTTCAAATTCATTTCAACTCCAAAAACACAGGAAAAGACATAATTTTGAAAATCACTCTTCTCCTTTAAACTTATTGTCCCCCAGCACCTCACCATACGCCATGAAGTTTTATATACCAAATCTGAGATCACCATACCTTGGAGAAAAGGACATATTCGGAGAAATGACATCTCAGTCTTACCACATAGAAGTCTGATCTTTCAGCCATTCATTCTCTATATTTCTGGACATGCTGTAGTGGGTCCCAACATTTCAAATGGTTACCTTGTGACAATGAACATGACATCGACTTACTTTCTTGTTAACAGTCTTCACTCATCAACTACTAGTTGTCAATACAATTGCATTCTCAAGGCCTGAACTCTCTGTAGGGCAAGATAATTAAAATAAAGCCGTTTGATGATCTTTCTTACACAATTTTTTCCCTATTTAGATTTGCTCACACCTAACAAATTCAACTATTTTAGTCTTTGGTCAGTGACCAGTCCCCTGCACAAAAATGGTGAGGACTGGATTAATTGGTTAAACAATATGTATAATGGATAATGTTGTGATGTTGATTTTTTTTATTTTCTTAATGTAAAGATTACCTAATTAAAGCAGGCAACACTCTACAAGTGGAGATGCTGTAGCTGTGATATAATTCAATGTAGGCTAAGCACTTGCACTGTGTCTATAGCATGCACCTTGATGTAGCACTGCCTGTAAAAAACAACACCTATTTAAAGTAAAAAAAATAAAAAAAGAAACAAAACAAAACAAAAAATGTCTTAACATCTTCCCTGGGTACACGTCTTTCTAATAAAAAAATGAAAACAATCCCCTTATATCAGAACACATATGACTGACATATGAACACCAGGTTGGTTGCCTGACAAAAACACAATTTATTTGCAATTGCTTCACCCAAATGCAAACACAAATGAGCAAAACCTCCCAAATATAAACAAAATTTGGGGGGAAATCGCCCTGAAAAAAAAATATTGGGGTGCAAGATTCCTGCACCACCAGACTTGGGGACTGCTACCCATATCCCTTTATATCTATATACATAATTTCTGGGATTGCACCAACACAACAAAAAGGAAAATCCCTATTTTATGGGCAATTCATTTTTCTGAAAAAAATTCAGCCTGTCACATACTATTTATTCCACAAGTTAGTGTTGATCAATAGTGTTTTGCATACAAGCCTGACTCCCCATGAGTTCCTTTAAAGAGGAAACCCTTTAACCAACCTTGATAAAACTGGTTTGTCAATGTAATAAGGCAGGATGATAAAATATCATAGAATATATAAGGCTGTGCGATGGGATTCTGACAACAGTGCTCCTTTGCCTCGTTATGTGAGTCACAGACCAAAGACACCACAGAAGAGCTCTATCCCTTCCTTATTATGATTAGAGCGATTTTAATTAATAATATTTCAACAGTGGCAGACTTCAGGGATTCATAATGGTAGAATTAAATAACTCGTATATAATTTAGTTTTTCAGTCAAGTAATTCAGGCAATCGTTGATGTACTATGATGAATATACCCTACCTGGATTTCAGTAAGGGTCTTGATTGTTTTATAGCCCAGGGCAAGCTTTCTAGTTAACAGTCTCGATCAGAAGAAGATGAATGATGTTAAGCAGAGGTTATTAGTAAAGGTGGTTCATACTGAGAAGTAAGGAGTGCACAGTGGAGCAGGACTGAAATGATTTCAGGTGATGTTGTATGGCCTAATTTAATACCTTTAGAAGGGTAGAAGGGTACTTCTTTTACTTAGAAAAAGTAAATTCAGCAAGCATGATGTCTGCATGGGAAAGGGGACTTCAGGTGCTAAATAGAATTGAGGTAGTTAAGTTATGTTTACAGAACATAGCAGTGGGACTTGATATAAAAATATATATACACAATTAAGTGAGCTAAAACTAGCCAAACTCAGGTTTCTTTAACTTTTGAAATGTATTTTATTTTGTTCTTTGACTACTGTTTTTTCTTGTTTATCAGTTTCATTCCATAGCTGTGCTGTACATGCATCTTAGCTATCTGCACATAACCATTAAAGAGAAAAAAATAGTCAAGAAGGTTGTTTTTTCTTTGTATCCTGCTTACTGCAACCTGAATCACTGACCAACAAGCTTAGTAAAGTCTTGCCTCAGTTCATTAGCGGCAATGGTTTCTCTATCCATTTCTTTTTGAGATTGTTTCTTTCCATCTGCATTACTTTCACACCTACCAGACTAATGAGTTGTGAACTTCCTAAATATGGGGAAAAGTTAAAACAAACCAAATAAAATAAAATCTTCTTCCCAAGCTCAGTTTAAATAATATTCTCACATTTAAACTGCTTAAACACATTAAACGAATACTGGAAATTCAGTATTGTATTTAAGCTGCATTGAAAGAATAGTGCTGAGCTTACTCTTGTGTGGTGAGCCGTAGTCATAGCAGAAACAAGGCAGCCTGCACAAGTAGTATTGCAGGCCTTGTGTAGCTCATAATGTGATCAGTGCTGTAGCTATTAATGAGTAAAATGAAGAATTAATAACCTCCATTTTCCAGAAACCATCTTTTGATGGAGACTTGCTGGTAAATTATATAACAGCTTCTTACCTTCTTTTTGAATGCAATTTGTTTTGTACATTTTTCCTGTTTAAAATCTTATGGTCATTTTGAACTCCTGCATGTTTCACTTTAGATATAGGCACAGCACTGATACAACCCTGATTTTTTGTTGTTGTTGTTGATTTACTGATGACACAAGATCAAAAGCTTTATTTTGTATTGGTTCTCTGATAGTTTGGTGGATTTTTGCACTGAAGATCTAATATACTGGTCAAATGCCTGAGACTACATTGTGGTCTCTCTGAAACTGTGCTAGAGTTGTTTGTACTGCATCTGGTGGACCTTTTACAGTGGTGGTTTTCAGGGTTAATTTCCTCCTTGTTGCTCATGGTACATATCCTTCTTTTTTAGGAGGTCCTCTCAGGGAGACGCATTTGTTAATACTGATGATATTTTGCTATATCATTACTTATACTCACAAATCTTTGTTTAGCTTTACCACTCTCAAAGACTGGCTGTAATTTGTCTTTAAGTAGATGATGAATGGGAGGCTGAAGCTCAGTCCAGTAAAGACCGGGGCAGTTCTTGTCCATGCCCTTGTCTAGCCATTACGTGTTCAGCTCCTTTCCTCCTTGTTATATATGTTATACAAATTAAAATTTGATTCTAAGGTAAGTTATTATCTGGATGTAATCCTTGACACCAGGCTCAAACTTAAGGACTAGATATCAACATTCATCAAGATACAGTATTTCTATGTAATGAAAATTTCCTCTATAAAGAGCCGTATGTCGTATATTGATCTTGCAGCAGTGAGTCCTATGCTGGCATTATCTGTCATGGACTGCTGCAACATCCTTTATCTTTGGTTTATAAGTGGGAACCTGACACAATTACAGGTGCTGCAGCAGAATTTAGCAGTACTGATTCTGATCAGAGCATTGTCATAGTACCCTGTTGTTTCAGGACATGAACTGGCCGTCACTCACTGGTGCAGATCCCTAAATACTGAGACTTGCATGATCTCTGCCCTCCTTATTTAAAAGAGATGGTGGTTCCTTATTTCCCAGACAGACATTCATGCCATGAGATGAGAAGCTTTATTCTGTTTTACAGGTAAAGCTTGAAACATTGGGCATGTTCTTTTTCACTCACCTGCCCCAGTCTCTGAAAATGGTGACCTTTCCTGATTTAGGTATGCATCTCAAATGGGTTAATAAGAAAATCCTGAAGTTTCATCTCTTTAGGGTGTGTTTTTGCATCCAGTCTGGAGATTATTGTCAGTTGTTTACATCTGATAATTTATTTTAATTTTACTCTCTGATAGCTATTTCAAATGGCTGGCAATGAAACTGAGTTTATTTGGGTCACTCATGTTACCTGCCTCAGCCACAGCTGTCTCATCAAGAACTGGATTGTCATTATGTAGAAATAATTATACGATCAGCGTATCATTGTTAGATAAAAGCTTGATGTCTGAAGTGTTGATTGCATGCTAAAATGGAATTGATTTGGAGACTTTAGGCAAGAAAAGAGCATGTGAGAGTTGTAAGCTCTCTTCTATTAGCCACAAAATGAGTATGGATTTCAGTGATACTGGTAGTTTTAGTTAACAAACACATTTTAAGAGTGATACTCTCAGTTGCATACACTCCTCTTTCACTGTGAAGCAGCCAACATCTTTCAAGACCTTAAAGTGAGATATCAGCTCTGTTTACTGAAAAAAAACAATATCATGAACTACAATAAATGTACGGATAAAGAAGCTTGAATGTACTTAATATATTGTAAGACTACTGTCAACCCATAATACTTCAGTGATGCAAACTACCGAAAACAGAATATTACAGGTGCATACATCTTACCAACAGGAGGGATCACTATTTCTTTAATGGAAAGAAAATAGCTTTCAGTGTCAGCCAAGGGCATCAGTGCTGTTGATTAAATTTACCTTTGTAATGTTAAATGACAGTTACTTCCCATAACTAATGAAAAAATAGTTGCAGGAAGTTAACTTTATTCAGTGAGAGATACAGAAGGTATGCAGTTTATCAAATCACCTTACAGATTAGCATGCATGTACAGACCAGTGTGTTATTACATTAAAAAGTTTATAGAACAATCGCACCAGACATGATGTTTCATTTGAACAGTTGGTAAATTACACTGTCACTATTATATACCACTGAAAATAATTAACCAGTTTTTAGAAATATCAGGGCAGTCGCACTTGATGTAACCAAACGTGTTCCATTCTGCTCTACTAGCAATAACTCAAGAAAAGCACCCTTCACACAACAAAAAAGGTCCAGTATTTAAAAAAAAGTCATAAAATTTCCTCATGTCACACATTATACTCAGTACATTCCTAGGTAGGAACACATGACAGGATACTATCCGTGATAAAGCAAAGCCACAAATCCAAAATAATCAATGCAGCAAAAACAGGCAGACTTTGCAATGCTAATTCTCCTATTAAATGACCTTATAATTAGGCGAATAATATGAACCTAAAGTATGATGTTAGCCTTGGCAGACAGCAGTTCTCAATACAGTGATTTTCACAGGCAGAGCAAAAATACTAGTAAAGATGTTTACCATTTAAGAGTTATAGGCAACCACATGGCACCCGACGTAGCTCATTAGAATACTTGAGTTCTGTCATTACCTAGCTTATTATTAGGTTTTGAATTGTTACAATCAACATCTAGTAAAAAAAAATGTTGCTCAGATGGTGTACAGCGAAAGTTACTTTCAGTACATATCTAATAAGAGAGAGAGTCAGAAATGACATACCATGTTCTTCAAGAAGCCCCAAACCTCTGTTAAGAAGAGACAGTGAAAGACATATGTATAATGTTCTAACACGATCACTATAGGACCTTACTTAAAATGGTTTCCTGGTGAAAAACACAGTTAGTGTCAGTCCAGGTTGTTATACATGGAAGAGTATATCATTGTTTAATTCTGTTCACCACAGGATAAACATATCATTTTTATTCAGCTGATTTAAATAAAATACAGACAGATATTGTTTTCATATCCACGGTGGTACAGCGGCAGCATTGTTACCTCACAGCAAGAGGTTCTCCTGTTCGATTCTTGGCTGGAGTGCCTTCTGAGTGGAGTCTGCATGTCCTCCCTGCGGTCGAGTGGCCTCCGAAAGACATGTGTGAATGGGCGTGCCTTCTCAGAAGGTTGGGCATCAGGCTGGCAACTCTGCACCATAAAAATCGATTGCCAATCATTAGCGGACCGGAGTTCCGATGTGGCAACCCCTAACTGGGAAAAGACAAAAGACAAACAGACAGATGTTGTTTTCAGTTACTTATGCCAATTACAGATTGGTAGTCTGTGTGCAGTTAAATAAGTCAATTTATTAAGATGGTCGGGGTAAATAAAAGAGGCAGTAGTCAGTTGAAAGGTACATTAAACAACTTCGGGAGGATGAGGTGCCCAAAACAAAACCAATAAACAGGAAAAAAACACCAGCAAGCCGTAACCACCTTAAAACATTTAATGTGTTCCACAGCAAGCAAAACACAACACAGCACACAATGATAACGCTGAAACTACTACCAGTTTGTGTTCGTCTCCAACTTCATCAGAAAAATGCTGACAATCCAAACCCCTCCCCATTTATACTTTTGCACACTGCCAAAACTTAAAATCATGTGACAGTGGATTCAATTTTAACCCTTTCCTAAACATACCTTAAAAACAAGCATAATAAATACAAGCATTATAAATACAACTTTCCCTGTTTAAAACCCTTTTAAATATCTAAAAACACACTTTCAAAACCTGTAGCAAATAAACAGATGGATATAAAAAATGAAAGCATGTTAAAAATGAATAAATGAATGTAAAAAAATAAAGTAAAATCAATCTTGTTGAACAATATTTCAAACTATGGTATTAAAAGCCAATAGGTAGCCGGGTTTGAACGACATGGTCTCCCTAGCCCCAGTTTTAAAATTAAGAGCAGCAAAGTTATGAATTTCACACACATGTGGTTCCATGTTGACATTAATGAGACATTCTTGACAATGTTTTTTGGTATTTTTTTAAATGACTTCTCATTGGGAATGCATTGGTGACGTGTGTGTCAGTGTTTTTACTTTTCTGGATTTTGGCAATTGAAGGTGCCCTCTTGCTTTTTGACATTCTGAATAAAAAGTTTAATTTTAGATTCTAATATTCAAGGGGAAAATGCCTATCAACACAGACACTGTAAATAAGAATAAAGGCCCTTGAAAAATAGGAATAGCCAGCTAAAAATCTGGACATCTAATTAGTATAAAATTTGATTTCCGAGTAGCATGTATATCTTCCTGCTTCTAGTAGGAATGTTGAATACAACTCAGAAACACATGACTGAAAAAATAACAATGACAAAACAATAAAAAAATATAAGCACATTATCAAAGAAATTGTGTAAAATATTTAAATTTCAGTAAACTGCATCACAAAATTCTACCACACAAGGTCAATTATTTTTGCTTTAGAAAAGGGGAGAGGTGTAAGATGTGTGACCTCTTTCTTTAAATTATTATTGCCACTAATATGTTGGCAATGTAGTGTGGTTTTCTGTGTACTTGACAGCTTCAAAAATCACATGTGATGAGGGGAATTATGTGAAGGAAGGGGTGAATCAAACCTGAAATTAAGTAGATACTGCTAAAAAGGGACATCCTGTGAAGAGGTAAATCAGGCCTGAAAATAGGAATGTTCCACTAAAATATGGACAGCTAAAAGGTCTGAATGGGAAAATGTTTATAAGAAGAAGAACACTAGAGGCAAACTGGTGTCAGCTTCCTGTACTGATGTAGTTACTTTTATTATGAACATGTATGGATTTGGCTGTCCATGAGCACAGTATCCCCATTAGAGTAACTCACAGTCCCAAATGAGGTTGTTACAGAATTCCAGTGTCATTACTGCACCATTCCATTTACTACTGACTGTAAGGAAACATTGAAGTCTAGTACTCCTTAAAGTTACAGCTGCATTATATAAATTTGTTTTGGCAGTTTCATATGCTATCTACTCATATAAGTAGTTTGTTCCACTTTGCTGACATTTGTAGATTAAGAGATTCAACAAAAATGCATTTGCAGTGTGGAGCAACAATCCCAGCTTGGCTGCCATCTTGTCATCTCTTCATTACTTTTGTGCATGATATTTAAGAGGAAAATGAAGAGATAGAATACCTCTTTGCTGACAAGCTGCAGTTTATAATGTAGTGGATGCTTCAAAGAGGTAAGACAATTAAAATGGATGCCTGTCAGCTTGTGGAACAATGGCTGTTGGAGCACAAATGTCAAAGTTAAAGTCCTAGATCTTCATTTATGACATAGAAAAATGTGGCATGTGGCAGGTTCTGAAAGGTCTAGGAGTGCTGAATCAAAGAAGATAGTGAGAAACAAGTAAATATACTGACAACAAGTAGCTGCTGTGGAAATGTAAAAACAGGCTGGACAAGAAGTGGAACTGAACAAATATAGAGTAAACATGGTAGATTAAGCAGTTAATCTACACAACAGTAAATATAATGCAATCATACAATGAGAGACACAAAAATAAGAAAAACAGAAGTCTAAAGGATGTCTTCTGCTAAGAAATACTAAAATAAAAGAGGTAACCTTAAGGAAAAATGCACCCTTTGTCTAATCCTGTATTTCTTTATCATTAATAAATAAATCACAGTGGTTAGAAAGCAAGCATTAGAAGTTCTGTCTGGAGCACAGTATTTGAATACATATGGGTTCCTTTAAAAGGGAAAACAACACTTGGAGGATTAAAATCTTTCACCTGTGACCATGTTTCCCCGAAGTAGAATGTGACAAATCACATATTACGAGTAACACTTTCCTAGCTGTTAGTATTTGCTTACACACTGCCAGATTCAGACACTTACCTATATATGTCTGGTTTATGTTCAGTCATCGAAAGAGAAATCCATCAAAGCTCTAATCATTAAACTTAAAACATTGAATGTTCACTTCAGCGAATGTTCAGTCATTGAATATTTTACTCAGAGAACAGAGATGGTTGGCCAGTATTAGGAAATTTGCCCTTTTTCCCCTCTGTAGTGCGATTTCGGAGTTGGGCTGGGGTAGGGGGTGTGGTAGGCATAGCCCCCCACCTGGGTGGGTTTGATACATTGCAGTGTGTGTTTTGGTATGCATGTTGGTCCACTGTCAGTTTTCCCTAAGTAAAATATTAGATGATTGAACATTCGCTGAAGTGAATGTTCGACGTTTCAATTTCAATGAGCAGAGGTTTGATAGATTTCTCATTCAATGACTGAACATAGATCCATATATATCCACATTCTCTAGAACTGTGCATTAACCACTGACATCACAGAAAATGTCATCTCACAGTTGACAGAAAGCACACAGTTGAAGGGATAATCTGGTGTGAGGGGATGAGCCTCAGTTTGGAATGATCTGCAGAAACATAAAAAATGTAGCATTTTTGGTTTTCTCAGTGTTCTTCTCCAAATACAGCAAAATGTAGCAGAATATGTGAACTAACATGTCAGTATTCTTCACAATGAAAGGCAAAAACCTGACTCTTTGAAGTACAGAAACCACTGTTTGCTGCAGAGCAGAAACACTGTACATCTTTTGTTTCTTTAAATTACATGCTGCTTTGAAATAAAAATGTCTTTTCTTTCAATTACAGGTTTTATAGCATCTGTATTTATGTCATCAAATATAATAGAGCATACAGAAGCACACCCTGTTCTACAGTACCTTACACTTCAAAAGACTCTTGTGTGTGTCAGAAGAGACACACCTTACTCTGGAGTCATCATCCAGCACTTCGGAGCCTTGATGTTTTGTTGTATTTCCCAGTAGAGTCAGTCATAAGGTCACGTGCCCTAAGATGCAACAAAGCTACTTGGTGTGTATAATCTTACAATTCAAAATGGTTATCTCCCTGTGACGGAAATAGCTATAATATACCTGTCTTTACCAAGAGAATCGAAAGTGTGCCCGACTCTTTTTTTCTGTTATAATCTTATAATGATGTATCCACTAAATCATTTCCAAACAGTGAATTCTCCTGTCTATAAAACTTGTCAAAGATTTTTTAATCATACTTTAAACATTTGTTAAAGATGTAAGATTTCTCTCTCTATCTCCACTTTCTCAGGTTATACCTTCAACTAAGTGCTTTCTGACAACTGTTTAACAATATTTTGTGTGGTGTCAGTGGTTAATGCAAAGTGGACTTAAATAGGTAAGTGTTTGAGTCCAAAAATGTGTAAGCAAATACTAACAGCCAGGAATATGTTACTCAAGAGATGTCATGTGCTGCATTGTAATTAGGGGTAACATTGTCACAGGTGAAGGATTTTAATCCTCTAAGTGCTGTTTTTGCTTTTAAAGGAATCCATATGCATTCAAACAACCTGCTCCAGACAGACCCTTTAATGTTTGCTTTCTCACCATTGTGATGCTATGGTATCAGCAATTAGTGCACAGCTCTAGAGAAGGTAAGAGTTATTTAGGCTTCTGTTCAAATCCAGCAGAGTAAATTACCGAATGATACTCAGCAGGACTGGCTTACTCTACAGATATTGTGTACAATTATAATTAGTGGTGACATTTACAAATGGCGAAGTTTATGATCCCTCAGTTGTACTTTCTTTTGAATGATGACATACAGTATGTACTGCAACACTCTTCTCAAGTTATCCCTTCAGCTGTGTGCCTTCTGACAACTTCAATATGAGTTTTTCTTTGGTATTATCATTTAAAGCACAGATCTAGAGAATGATCTCTTAGATAGGCAGATGTCCACACCCAGTAGTGTATAATGTGTATTACTGTGTTCAAAATCAAGTTGTAACAGGCAAGAATGGCGTACTCACAGATACCAATGTGTACAATGCTACTTAGTGGTAACCCTTTCACAGGTCCATGGATTTTATCCCCCAGGTGATAGATTCCATTTTAAGGCAGCCTGTATGCATTCAAACAAACTGCTCAGGTCATCCCATCATCTGTGTTTATTTATTTATTTTTTGATATTTGATTACTGGGAAAGTCTGACAGTCAATACAGTTGCTGTAATTGATTAGCTTGGAAGTTGTCTGTGCTGAAAATGAATATGAGTGTGTGTGTGGGGAGAAGAATTTGCATTGCATCTTAAAGTAGCTACTGAACCATATTTTGTTTTCATTTTCCATAACAAGCACTGTGATATGAGGGCATTTACTCTGTTTGTCTGAACCCAGATATGACATGTTTATTGTCAGAATATCCAACAGTGTCCTGTTCTCCTGCTAACATTCCACCATATTAGTGCCTGTCTGTACTGGTCTGGGTAAGATATATCTGATAGAAATTGATCTAACATGAAAGGGGTATAGTGACGGTAACTATCATTTTTGGTGGAATAGATAGGCAGACACTTTTCCCATATAGGATTTATATAATTGTGTGCAAGTATTTCTCATCTCAGTTTATTGGAAACTACTATTTTGTTAGCTTAGAGCATTAAACTTTAAAAATAACTTATTTTCCTTGGCAAAATAAGGCTTCATTTATTTCCTTACTCATCAGTTTTGTTCAGGACACCAATAAATCAAAATGTAAAAAAAGATCTAAGATGCACACAAAAAAATCTAGAATCCTGTGACTTCTGGGGACCTAGTAGACCCTAGCTTAATTCATTTACTTTCTCCACATGGGGAGGAGCACTGGGAATGGGCAAGTACTGAGGCAGTCTATGGATGAAAGTTTCTGACTCTGTTTCTTGATCACAGGTGATGGCCACTTACCTTTCGTAATAGAGCACAACATCATTTCAGTTATCCCCACACTTTTTCTGTAGCACTCCCTTGCTTTGACGTCACTAGCTGCTAAATATCATGAACTAATTAAGTGTTTGTTCTTCCTATACATCACATACTTCCTCCTCCTCTAACCTCTCAAAGTATGTCTGCCTTCCTAGTCAGTTTATTTTTTTTCTTGCTATTTATTTACTTGTTTATCCTTTCTTAACTGGCTTAGTCACAGTAGGCTAGTGGCTTCTTTTCAGAGGACAACCAGGCTGCTATTTATACTATTACAGAAAATCTGGCCAGGGTATTCACAACTTCCCCTACTTTTTTCGATTGGTGCCATGGGATCTTTTACATCCACCTGAGCTAGCATCAATTCAAGCAGATGGGACCTCAGTTTGATATCTGAATCAAAGGATGACACACTCAGGAGTGCAGCACCCTATTTATGCTGTACTGCAGAGTCAGCATTCTACAAACATGGTGTGGGAACATAACCCACCCTAAAGGAGAGTATGATAAGTCTACTTCATTAAAGGCAAGTGTGCTGCCTGTTGTGCCAATGACACTATCGTTAACATGATGCGATTGTAAAACTTTTCATACCGTAAATCAAGCTGTACCCGACTGTGCACTTTTTTAATGTATTTGGTTAAAGCTATATAACCTAATTTAAAACTATTGTATATTGATTACTCATTCTTCTTTCTGACTTTTTTGATACATTTTATATAGTGGCACATCATCTGAATTTCATATAGTGGCACATCATCTGTGCTTTGTATTGTGTCATAAAATGGTGCCGCTCATGTCTGTTTCTTTGCATTATCGTATTTAAAAAGTTCTTATTCTCATTGTTGGAGCTTTACTCTCTGAGGCCTCTGCTGAAAAGGGGCTACTCTTTTTCAGTCAGACTTTCTCACTCAGCAAAAGCAAATAAATGAATAAATACACACACACACACACACACACACACACATATATATAAATATATATATATATATATATATATATATATATATATATATATATATATGTATATATATATTTTTTTTTTTTTACTACCAGGTTTCCCTGTGCTTAGAGCATGTATTTTTAAAAGCCCACATTCTGCCTAATTAGCAATAGGAATTCATATTAGTTTGACTGTATCTTAGAGCTGATACTTTAAATTTGTGTTTTACATTTTAGATTTTCCTTTTTTTATTCTTCTAACTGATCTTTGATTGCTGGGAACTACTACTGCCCATTTATTCCATTCTGAGTGAGAATTCTGGATGAGGGTGGACTTTGGGATCTTGAACTAATTAAGATTCAGGACTTGGGGTATGACATACCTATCTTAATTCCCCCACCTTTCCTGGATGTTATTTTACAAAATCTCAAATGCCAGTTTCTATACAATCCATCAGATCATAACTCCTACCTACAAGTTCCCACTGCAGTTTGTGTCTATATGGAAGTGGTTTCTAGGTCGGGTGTCAGACTGAGGCAAGTCAACCATTCCTGTCTTCTCTCCCATGTTCAGTTCTCTGGCATACAAACAATGGCTTGAACCAGGGTCACCAACATTACAGGGAGGTGGCCCAGTGTTTATAACCAGATCAGCCTCATCTTTTTCTATTTGGTTACCATCTTTGATCAAACATCTCTTGCTAACAGTTGTGCAGTTCCTTCATTTATTAATGGTGCCAAAGCTGTGGTCTTAAACTCAGTGCTAAGAAATGCATAATTGTACCTTTGGAAAGCCAACCATCCCAGATAATTACCATGTTGATAATATGCCCCTAAGAGTTGACACAGTGGTCAGGGATCTGGGTATGCACATAGACAGTAGACTTACCTTCAACCACCACATGGCCACATTGGTGAGGAAATCTTTTTATGTTGCACAACTTATAACAGCATGGCATCTAGGAAAAAAAGGTCATTAGCCCACTGTACTATGAGCTTATCAGACCAATCACAGAGTACAATGCTCACTTCAGTATGTACCTGACCAGGCATATGCAGCAGCTAGAGTGACCCCAGAGGTTCCTTACAAAAAGAATGCAAGGTGTAGCAAACCTGACTTATGTAGAGCACCTTAAAGTCCTTTCCCTCTACTCAGTCTCTTATAGATTGCTGAGGGGTGATTTGTGCCTGTCTACAAGACATCAACAATCCCCACACTTATGAATCTCCTACATATTCATAAGTCAAACAGTACCAGAAATATAAGACCTAAGGACCTAAATTTGAGACAGATGTGTGTCCCAGAGACTACCCCTCCTGTGGAGCAGGCTTCCCATCCATATGAAGCTGATTTGTCTATTGCCAGTTTAAGTGCAACCTAGATCAGTAGTTGGGGAATAGGAAATTTGCATCAGGTCTGGCACCCATGCCCCTTATGGACAGAGGTAGCTTATAAATGCCTGGCCCTCAATGTCACATTTGGATACAGGGCATCATTATTCTTTAAAGAAAGAATGTATTACTGGCACAAGTGAACAGAACCAAAAAAGGTTCTGTGTTTCCTGAAGATCCCAACCCTTTACAGGAAGTTTCCAGTCAACATTCCTTCATCAGATAATTCAACAGCATTTAGACAGAATAAAATATGAACAGCAAATTTTGCAATAACACATTTCTTAGGCTGAGTAGTAGCCATCCCTGAGTGCTTTAATCCTGTTTGTCTAAATCCAGATATGATATATTTATTGCCATAAAACTGTCATTAGCAGAATATCCAACAATGTCCTGTTCTCCTGCCTATATTCCATCAAGTTTTGAAGGAGAGATATTCATAAATGTATCATTGTTGCAGTAGCCTAAGCTATATAGGCTTATCCCTCCTATGCTGGCCAGATTCTCAAAGTTCTGGGAACCTTCCAGGTAGAACCATGCAGGACACTGCATATAAAACACAGATGGAGAGCTAATAGCATCACAGCTTTTTAACCCTCAAAGAGAGCAGTTCTTTGTTGGTCACCATGTTATCCTGTCATTTGGCTGTGATTTTAAAGCCAGAAAAAGAAATCTCTGTTGGGGAAAGCCTTCCTTCTAAAATGTAATTTTATGTGGAAAACTTGTGTTTTTGGCAATAATTGTTTGTACATGCTGTTGAAACAAAGGGAAAGGAACTGTCAGTTATAACAGACATGTATTGATAGTGCTTCTTTGAACTTTCTGTGAGGAAAACGTTTATTTTATGACTAAAAACCTAACTCATTTTATTCTTTAGTGTGTTTGGGAAAGGACATTATGGTTGTGAATGACTTTTGCTGGTATGGTTACCTCAGAAGTACTAGTTTTCCATTCTTTGTCCTTACTTGCTCTTCTGGACTACTTTACCCATCCTCTGATTGTCTTTCTCAGCTTATCTATAGAGCAGCAGTTGGTCTACATGATATTACCTTCCCTGGCACACAAAAAGAAGAAACTTGCTAAGGACCCTTTCTGGGTTTGTCTGGCTGCTCCTTTGCCTCAGCCACCATTGGGTGAGTCTGTTGTGGTCAATCATTGTTTCACAGACCATCTTCTTCCTCTGTCCTCTTGTTATAACATTAGCTGCCACCAAAGACCAGGGTACAGCCACATCCTCTGCAGCTGTAAAGAAGTCCATGTTGAGCCAGGAGGAACCACTTTTATCAATGACCGATGAAGGGAGTTGAAGGGACTCCTTGTTCCAGTGTGCCTAAAGGGCAACGCTTACTGGGAGACACTGTGGTAGGTGAGAAAAGCTTCCAACATTCTACATCTAGTTTTGTTGTCACTGCAGATTTACTGGGCTATGCTAAGGAGGTGATTTCTGCTTCATAAATGCCAGATCAAAATTCAGGCAAGAAAAGAAAAATTAATTTGTTTCCCATTCTGACAGGACTTTTCTAGTCATTAGAGCAATCAGTGCAGGGAGATTGATGCACTTAAAATGATTTTTCTTAGTGTGAACATTCTGATTCTGAAAAAGCATAGCTTCAGACTTTCCTGCTGAAGAAGTTTCTTTCACTGATACATTTATCTAATATAAGTGAGGGTTTTCAGTGGGACCAGAGTGAAGCTTCTATAACGCAGGAATATATTATGATTTAATACAATTAGGAAGAAAGCAACACATTTTCCTCCTGCTGTGCTTGCCTTAAAGAGTTTACTGTAGCCAGTCTACCACATAGGCTTCAGATTCCAAGATGTGAGACAGGTTATAATGTACTCCAGACACACAAGTACCTGTTTTCTAATCTTAAATCAGACTCAGCAGTCATATCTCTCTGTGTATATATATATATGTATATATATATATCTATATATATATATATATATATATATATATATATATATACACACACACACATATACAGTGGATATAAAAAGTTGTACAATTTAATTGAAAAACAAACAAATCTGTTAGGGGAAAAATATAAAAAATAAAAAAAATACAATAGGCTTGTTGCATAAGTGTGCACACTCTTAAACTAATACTTTGTTGAAGCACCTTTCGCTTTAATTACAGCATTCAGTCTTCTTGGGCACACAGCTGCCATCAATTAAAGAGACTCTGGTCAACCCCAAATAAAGTTCATCTGTCCTAGTAGAATTTTCCTGACATTTACTCAGTTGCCTACTACAACAAAAGCCATGGTTTGCAGAGAGTGTACAAAGCATCAAAGGGCTTTCATTGTTGAATATCAGTCAGTAGAAGGGTACAAAAAAATTTCCACAGCATTGGATAAACCATGGAACACAGTGAAGGCAGTCATCAAAAAGTGGAGAAAATATGGAACAATAGTGACGTTGCAAAAAACTGGACATCCCTCCAAAATTGATGAAAAGACAAGATGAAAACTGGCAAGGCAGGCTGCCAAGAGACCTACAGTAACACTGAAGGAGCTGCAGGAATTTCTGGCAAGTACTGGTTGTGTACTACATGTGACAACAATCTCCCATATTCTCCATATGTCTGGTCTATGGGGTAGGGTTGCCAAGCGGAAGACTTTTCTTACACAGAAAAACATCCAGGCCCATCTAAAATTTGCAAAGCAATACATCAGGTCTTCCAAAAGCATGTGAGAAAATGTGTTATGGTCTGATGTGACCAAGGTCAAACGTTTTGGCCACAATTCCAAAAGGTACGTTTGGTGCAAAAGCAACACTTCACATCACCAAAAGAACACCATCCCCACGGTGAAGCATGGGGGTGGCAGTATCATGCTTAGAGGTTGCCTCTCTTCAGCTGGAACTGGGGATTTAGTCAAGGTAGAGGGAATTATGAACAGTTCCAAATACCAGTCACTTTTGGCCCAAAACCTTTAGGCATCTGCTAGAAAGCTGAAGATGAAGAGGAATTTCACCTTTCAACATGACAATGACCCCAAGCATACATTCAAATCAACAAAAGAATGGCTTCACCAGAAGAAAATTAAAGTTTTGGAATGGCCCAGCCAGATCCCAGACCTTAATCCAATAACGAATCTGTGTGGTAACCTGAAGTGGGTTATGCACAAGAGATGCTCTCGCAATCTGACAGATTTGGAGTGCTTTTGCAAGGAAGAGTGGGTAGATATTGCCAAGTCAAGATGTGCCATGCTGATAGACTCCTACCCAAGAAGACTGAATGCTGTAAATAAATTAAAAGGTGCTTCAACAAAGTATTAGTTTAAGGGTGTGAACACTTATGCAACCAGCATATTGTACATTTTTTATTTTTTACATGTTTTCCCCTAACAGATTTGTTTGTTTGTCAATTGAATTGTACAGGTTATAGGTCACATTAAATGTGGGAAAAGTTTTGAAATGATTCATTGTGGTCTAATTTTTTTAATATCACAAAGAAAATGTATACTTCTAGTACCAAAGCCCATATATTAGTGTTTGCGTGTATCTTTTAAGAATATTCAGAACTTATTCATTAACCTTCCCTCATCTGAGGTAAGAAAACAATGAAATGCTTCCATGGCAGCTGTTTTTCAGGTGACAAAGCATATTCTAAGGTGTGCTTATGATGCCACTAAGCCTGCTTCCAGAACGGCTGTTGAGGATCACTGTTCTTCTGCCTCTCTTCCTTGACTTCATTTTCAAAACATCCCTGAAGAATCAGAGATCTTAAATTCTTCCTTAGGTAAAGACTCGATATTTAGCTCTTCTATAGGTGAGATGCTTAAAGTGTGTGATATAAGTAGAAAACTAATCCAGGGAGTAACATGGCTTTTTCAATCCTCCTTTTTAAAGTCAAATAACAGCTTTTCCTCCTCCTCAGCCCCCTTTCCAACAAGCAGTGTTTGTTTTTTTTTTCAATTCCTTTTTATTAAGGTTATATCAAAACCAAATGAAGACAAGAAAACGCTATAACAGAGAATAAAACAATAACATACAATATATAGACCTACAAACATAAAACCTATATACATTAATAACCTATATACAGTTCTCATCTATATCAAGCTATGCAGCATACAGAAATATGAGTTACAATCATGTCAGAATGAGTTCAAATATCATTTTCCAAGTGTCCTTCTGGGTCCTTTTTTTCCTCATGGAATACCATACATATTTATGAGCCAGAAGTTGTTTACTAGCTGTTTGCTTAAATCCATCCCATGTTATTTTGGACCCAACAAGCAGTTTAAGCAGCAACGGGCCAGTACTCAATGAGGGAAAAAATGTTTTTTTTTGAGTACCCAAAATAAAAGGGCATTGGTGGCCAATGAATAGTTATTCTCTAAACCTCTATGCCAAAATTCCAAAGTTCAAGATGTTATCACTTCAAAATGTAATACTTTTGATCCCAAGTCTAGCTTTCATGGTAAAGATGGAGCAATAGGATGCCTGTCACTGCATTTCTATTGCCAAGTAGTTTGAGCATTTCTTAAGATCTGTTGTGTCTAGCTGACATTGTTAGTTCTCTGTGTTACCCTTTGGGCTGTCTACTGCAGCAATGGTATTCACAAAATGCCTAACTCCAGTCATTGCTACTGCAGACTCGAAGGCATGCACATTTTTTTCATATTTGGATGATTGTCTTATCTTTGCAATCTCTTTTTGTAGCTGTTGAGAGTCTCTAACAACTGTGCAGGATCCCCTACTCAGTCCGGGATTTCAAATCAATTTGCAGGTCTGCTCTCATTCCAGTTTTCCTGGGATGTTTGCTGGACTCAACCTTAGGAAGAGCCTTAGTCCCTAAAGCAGAAATGTCCCAACAATTATTCTTGATTTCTCCATCCTAATCCAAGCATCTGCAAGGTAGCTTCTCAGGATTCTGAGGTATGTGGTACTGATAGTTTTTATTGCTGTCCTTTGCCAGACTGCACATGAGGAAAATGTAATGGTACCCCAGATCGGTCTGGACTCAGCATTTACACCCTTTGACTTTTCAGATTCCAGTTTTGGGATTTGTAAAGGGGAAGACTGAATGGTAAGTAGACCCGATTGCAATCCAGGTGTCCTATTTTCCCTTATGACCTCCATCCAGTCAGTAATGACAGATGCTTCAGATCTGGTGTGGGGCACTGTGTCAAACAGGGTTAAAGAGCTAACTCTGTGGGATCATGTAGACAGAAGCACGTAAAATCATAGAGATGCTGGCTGTTACCAATGCTTTGAAGACCCTGAATCATCTCTAGTCACCAGAACTTTTGTTAGTGTACACAGACAATACCACAGTGATGTGTACATAAACATAATGGTACCAAATCCCATCCTCTTTGCAGACTGGTTATGATGTCCTGGAAGGTAACAATTCAACTCAGTCTGACTCTACAGGCTTCATATATTCTGTCATAGCAAAATCTTATTGTAGACAAGCTTAGCAGGACCAGGATAGAGCTGCACACATGGAAATTCCATCCTAGCATCTTCTAAGATCTGATCCACCTATAGGGAACACCTCAAATAGATATGTTTGCTTCATTTCAGAACAGAAAACTAGAGAAAGTCTGCTCTAAGGCCCCTTGCAGGCAGGCCTGGAAGACAGGTGCTTTTTCATTCCCATGGATGGGAATGTTCCTGTATGCCATTCCACCCTTTTCACTGTTTGCCAGTGTTCTTTTAAAGATCCAGAAGGACTCTCCAAAATTTGTAGTGGTAGCTCCCTTCTTGACAAGGCAACAGTGGTTCTGCCTTCTTTTTAATATGGCCAAAAACAATTACCACAAGCTTCCCCAAAGACCAGGTTTACTCACACAAGTCTGGGGGAGTTTGATATACCCCAGTCTGGAAACTCTTCAACTAACTGCCTGGATGATAAAATATTGAGACTTTTTAAGCATCTGTTTTCTGAGGACAAGGAGCGATTACTTTGGGGGGGGGGGGGGCTTCTACTTAAAAATCACATACTGGGCAAGTGAAGAAGATTTTCTAGATAGTGCCAGTATATGCACCAGGATCCTAGTCAGGCCTAGTTGTCTGTGTTTTTTGATTATTTGTATGAGTTAAAATCCAGTGGTTTGTCATATTCTTCTATCAACGTACATTTTAAACCACTTTTGCTTGTCTGCCTTTAGACTCCCTTTCTAACAATGCTCAAGTAAAATGTTTTTTGAAAAGGGTCTTACATATCTGCTCATGTAAGAAACAGGTGGCTACTTCCTGAGATCTCAATTTTTTACTTGAGAAGCTTACTCATTCTTCATTTATACCAGCTCACAAGGCTGATTCAAGGTTCTTAACATAGAAGACAGTGTTACTTATGGCAACCATTTGAAATGATGGAACCCACTAGAGTGAATCCCAAAACATGGAAACTGAATGGCCAAAAGAATGGACTTAAATATATTAAGTCTGAGATGTCCATTTCTTGCAATATTCCTTCATCTCTGAAGTATGGTGATCTTGGAGTTAGTATATATAAGTATGTGGGGGTATGGGGGCTTGCTGTCCACATCTGTGGGTCTAGTAGAACTTGCCCTCTTGCAAAAAAAAAGTTTAAAGGAGAAGAATTATGTTGAAGATTTTCTTCTGTTGTATATCAGGTCTTTTTTTGGTGTGCCTGCATTCCGTGTTACAAGTACCAACATTTCAATAGAGAGCTGTTACATACTGGTATGATATCTGATTGCTGAGTGTCTGCTACAAGCACTTATGGTGCCTCATCCCTGCCTCATTTTTCACAAAGTAGTGTAGATAGAGATTGAGAGTAAATCCTACTTTTATGCCAAAAGTCATCTCAGAGTTTCATTTAACTCAGACTGTTAATCTCCCAGTTTTCTTTTCTGAGCTGAAAAACAAGGGCAAATGAATACTTTACTCTCTGAATGTACACAGGCAGCTTAAAAGCACTGGAGCTTTTAGCTGTCCAACAGATTTTATCTGGAGCATCCCAAGCATTATTGGTAGATGGTGTGCATGGAAGGTGCCAGAAGCTTTGATTGGCTGACCGGTGCAAGAGGGGTAAACCCATATAGCTTAGTCCAACAGTGATCCATAGAACATCTGCTGTCATGGTAGGTTTACTTGCACAACTGTACTTCCTACTAATTTATTTTGTCATCTGTGTATGGTATAATAGTATCAAGGGTTTGCCTCATTCCACTCTACTCCACTCCAGTTTGTAGCAACAGCTGCCTGTACAAATGTTTTATCTGTATCATAAAAAGGCACCAGTTTGTTTGTGTCTTTCAGCTTTTCCCGGTTAGGGGTCGATACAGCGGAACTCCAGTCCGCTAATGATTGGCAGTTGATTTTTACATACTGGCTTGCCAGGCCTGACGCACAACCTTCAACGAAGGTACACCCATTCATGCATGTCTCCACGCAGAGGACGCTCTAGCTGAGAATCGAACCGGACAGCATCTTACTGTGAGGTGACAACGCTACCGCAGCACCACCACCGCGGGTTATAAAAAGGCACCAGTTATACTAGTGAAATACTTAGTCTTCCTTTCCACCTTTCACCTCCAGCAATAGCATTCACTTAAATAGGTGCCATGCAGGATGTTTAAATATTTTATAAGCAGAAAGTAGCTAGCAAGCATTTCTGCAATATATTTGCTGCATCTGTTGCAGAAGTTACCAATGACAAAATCACAGAATAAGATGATATGTTTTCTCCATTCTATCTACATTACTTTAATACTTCATCACTAAGATATGCTTTGCTGCACTCACTTTCCTCTAAGCTTTTTCATAGACATTAGTTAAAAACTTGTATTTCTGAAATTTATTTATTTGTTAATTTCCCTATTTCTGTTTTATCCAGTTCAGGTTTGTGGGGAAGTCAGAGCATATATCTGCTGAGAAACTGCTGCCATATACGATGCCAGTCTTTTGGAAAATGCACAACATGCAGACACACACACACACACACACACACACACACACACACACACACACACACACACACACACACACACACACACACACACACACAGCTGTGCCACTGAGAAAGCCAAGATTAGAATTCAGTAGATCAACACTGCAACTATTACCTGTGACAATATGTATTACAGAAGAATTGAATAATGGCTTGTAATTACAAGCACATGGATGAAAAGCTGCTCTGTCAAACCCTGCATTTACCCTACAGAATTGTCTAAAGACAGCAATCTGTACTGTCACTGTGTATAAAATAATTCATATTAATTATACGGTTCAACATGAAATTATATTCTAGTTGTTTCTCAAGCAGTGCTGTTGTGTAACAGAATGGGAAGCAGTAATTATTTCAGATTACAATAACTGAATCTGGCAAACATACAGTTGTACATTTTTACTGAGTGGGGAACACGGCATGCAGAACAGGTTTTTTTGTTTCTTTACAAACCACATGTCAGAAAAAGTGTGATGACAGGAACTATAAAACAAAAGCGGAAGGTGTGTCAGCATTTGCTGCAGGGGTATTACATAAAATCAAATTCTCTTATATGCACACTGTTGCTCACCAAAATAAGAACAGCGTGCACAATAATGTTATTTAACATTTATGATGTACAGCCTGCATCTTTTATAGATGTGTTGCTATGTGTTTTTGTATTTTGATTCCAAGTCTGCAGGTCTGCTCTTTATAACTAATATTAATAGCACTAAACTCTTCAATGAGGCCTTTCAATGATGCTCATTATATATTTATGAAAATGTGTAGTTCTCCTTCCTTATGAACAGAGAGACTGTGAATGTCTTTGCATCTCATCACCAGAGAAACCAAATTTACATAAGAAACGGATGCTTATCCTTATATATGCATTTCTACCTATTAGTTTCAACCTAAAAGATGCAAAAAAAAAATCTAGAAAAGCTTGCAGATCTATGGTCAGCTCTTCTAAAGGAGAGCATTGCTGCGTAACACCTGAGCTGGTTAGCTCCCCATTACCTATTAGGGAATGTCACAGTCCTGTAACATCCTTTTAATCTCCTCATTCTCTGACTATGCCCAGTTCTGACTAGACTACAACCTTACAGAACTTTTTGCTGACAAACACTTCCTACAAATTAATGTTGTGCCCAAGATAGAACAAGGAGATGAGGCTGTCATTACTGTTCAAGTATCATTGCTCAGGTTTAATAGTGCCTCTAGCCCTAAGAGCAGCTTTGATGCTGTTTTGTCTCCTCTATCTCCTTTGAAAAGACTCTAGATATCCACGGTGAGCACCAAAAATTCTGCCTATCTTTGTACACTGATTCTTGACTACTTCACTTTCTGCCATATGTCCCTACACGTCTTTGCTGCAACTTTTCTCCTACAGTTCCAGTAGCCAGAGGCTTCTTCATTGCTTGTGCCATTTACTTAACATTCCATAATGTCCCTGGTCCCTTTCCCACCCCTCCAGTATGCTTTGCACAAACCCATTATAATGGTCCTTTCATTTCATCCTCTTTCTGGATGTCCCTCCCTCTTCTCCATGTGGTGTTGCTTCTTGCATGCCAATCTCTGTCTCCTCATCGTCATTTGCTGTCTGCATTAATCACTCTGCTCTTGATTATTTCAGGTCTATATCACATTGTTGAACTCTTAATTTATTAAATACCTAATCGTCCAACCCTAATTCTCGAACTACCTAGTCAGCGAATTACCTAATCATCGAAGTGGAATTCATCTCAAGATTTTACTTGGCCATCCTGAAATAAAACTTTGCATGATTGACATACTGACTGGACATGATTTACCCATCACCTCATTGTAGTGCAATTTTGGAATTGTTATTTTTAATTTGCAGGAGGTGTGGGGGACACAGTCTCCCACGGGGAGGTGCATGGGGCACAGCCTCTCTGTAAAAATGTAAAAAAGTTTACCTTTTGTGGCTTTGGCCAAGTAAAATCTGTTGATAAATTCCACTTTGATGATTAGGTCATTTGCTGAATAGGTAGTTCAACAATTAAGGTTCGATGACTAGGTATTCAAGAAATTAAAAGTTCAAAGATGTGATATAGACCTGATGATTTCTCCTTGCCCTGATTTTCTCATTTCAGTTTATTCTTTGTTATATGATTTGCCTGCACACTTTTGACAGCCTCTGTCCATGTGCTTTTCTTTGTATTTTCCTGTCTCTTACCTTTTCCCTCCCTATCCTGTTTACTGACATCCGATTGCCTCACATCTGCCCTTTCCCACTTGATTAGCCAGTCTGCTACATCTCTAACACACATGTTCCTTCCCAAAGTTTTCATGTTCTCCTCCAGACCACACATTTTCTGCCAATGCAGAGTTGTCTAAGCCAAATTACTGTCCCATATGCTGTACACATTGCCCATCTCGGTCTAGCCTCTTCCTTTCATACTGCCTCACATGTTTTCTTTCTTTCTTTGTTAATTTTTATTTATACACATGCATTTTTTATGTAACTAGCTAGGCTTTCTTGAGGAAGAACAAGAGAAGAAAATCCATAGATGTTATCAAAAATGCCATGAGGAATTCTGTGCAACCAGGAAAAGGGCCGAGAAGGGTTAGGAATTTTGGCTGCACAGGGACAAGCTCTCATAAGTTGCAGAAGGAAAGTTATGGTTCCTTTTGCAAGATCTTGTTGACTCCTGCCCTGCATGAAGTATTGCATTCAGCCACAGAGAGCACATTTATATAAATATATAGTACTAAGTGTGAACAGGAAACAGTACGCAGGAAAGACATCATTGTGAACATTATGAATAATGTGATGACATCCTCCATGTGACAGATGCAAGTGGCTTAAGTAAAAAATACTGGAGATCTCAGCAGCTACAAAGGTAGAGCGTAGGCAGTTAGCTGGGTATAAAAAATGGGAGTAGCAGAGTATACAATTTGAGAATAAAATGTGTCCCACGTGCAGAAATATCATTACATTTCATTTTCATAGAAATAGTCACTGATATCAGGGCCATTTTATTTGAGGAAGCAATAGCATACACATCTTCAAGTTTCAGTTATGTATGGTACAAGTTAAAGCAGGTACAATGAAGAATTAGAGATGACACAAATGACATTTTAAAGCAAAAACTGACAGTGTAAATATGTCAGCATTCTCCACTGCTAATAATGTCTACATTTCTATATTTCTAGGGTTAGGGGGGACAAACTCAAATCAAACCTGTGAAAAGATAATGATAACTTCTACAGAGAACTGACCATACTCAGTTCAATGGCAAATACACAAATTATACTATCAAATGAATGAAGAATGTAAGAGCAAAGACTGCTTGGAATAAATGAACTATATGAAAAAAGTAGGTAAAGATATTTATGAATGTAAAACTAAAAATACATTCAAACGTAGAAGACTTTGGGTAACAGTATGTGAAGGACTTAGGGTCTTTGTTAGACCTTAAATTACTCCAATGGGACAGGCATGGTTTGGTGAAGTTCTAAAAATGATAGTACCTGTCTTACATTTCTAATTCATATTCTACTGCAGTTCACATAATCTGCCAGTCAAAAACTTGTTATGGCCTTTTCTGTATCAGTCCTCAATGGAGAGCTTTAAAAGCCAAACCACTTTTTAGTTGTAGAAAAACAGCGGTATATTCAGCTACATGCATTCCAGTCAAGCAGCATAAATGCACTAAATAAAAAGGCTTGAAAGAACATCTCAGAAGTCTATACATGCAATGTACAGTTTTCCCTGGTGTTACAGAGGCAGGCATGTTTTGTCCACCTTCTTCTCTTTTCTTTCAAGACCATGACCTACCCCCAACATTTGATTAACTCATACAAGCCTATAACGCCTTTTCTGACTTCCAGTTAACACCCATAGCTCCTTATGGTGTTCAGAACTTTCTTGGGTCTGACTTTTTAACTAAGTGACTTACCAACTTATAACAGGCAGAAATAGAAAGGACAATGATGTATTAATTAAATTACACTATATTTGTTAATCTAGGATGTTCCACAGTAGAACAGACTTGATTATATTATCCTTTTTAAGTTGACTTTACAGAAAATGTTCTGGAATGCAAAGGATGCGTGCAGGCTGTAAAAGGGGAAACATTCCACACCACATAGATGTTAATGAGCTAAAATATTATTGTTATCAGCATTTACTAGCACATTGTCCACAAGTAGATGCTGATTGATAGTTCTTATGGCATATTATAATAAATACAGCTCAGAATACTTTTCTCTTCTATCCTATACTGACTTCATGCAAGTTTAACAAAAAGGGCAATGCTTTCACCCAAGTCTGATGTACACATTCTGTCTTCTCCAGCAGGTCAAGTAATCATTTATAAAGAGCTATATACATCTGTGTGAAAACAAGCATCTTTATAACAGTGAATAAAAACAATACCAACAATATCCAATAACAGACATCTGTGTGGATAATCATCTTCTGACCCACTTAGTCTCAGTCTCCGATTGTTCTGTAAACAATATATATCAGTAGCAATAGTAATAAAGAGCAAGTTAAATAAGAAATAGTAAAACATTCTTCATTTACTGTGAAATCTGAAAAGATACCCTTCTTTACTAACTGTAGAAGCCTTACAAAATTATTTTTATTTAGTTTTTATTTACCCTTTGTTGATTAGGTTAGTCCCACTAAGCTAGTAACCTTTTTTTCAGGGGATATACAAGGTGATATTTATACTAGGGGAAATTTGTCCATGGCATTAGGGAACTTCCTCTACTCTTTTCATTGTGAGTTGGAATGTTTTTCTTGCTGCACTTCCTGCTTCTATTTCTGGCACAGAGGCAGCTAGGAGAAGCTGTTCAGTAACAGAAGGAGAAGAGAGTTGCTCTGTTGGTGATAGTAGTGTGGGTCTGTTAGCCAGACAGACAACTTTTGAAAAGTACATGAATATTAAAAATAGTCAACATCTAGTTGACGTTAAACCTCAGGATTTGGAAGAAGTTGTTGTAACTAAAATATCTGAGGAAAAACTGGATAGTTTACTGAACAAAGGTGAACCTAGTGAAAAGTCTGAGATTTCATGGTCGGGCATGATGGGAAAAGTTTTCAGAATGGACAATGAGTTGGGCAGAAAGAAAATGAGTGATGAGTTGGATAGACATAAGGTTACAGGTGAGACACAATCTGGAAAATCATGTGATGATGCAGTTAGAAAAACAAAAGGTACTGTAAACTTTATTGAAAGAAATAAATGTTTGTTGTTTGGATAAGATAGAAAAAAGAACAAAATAATAGACAGATATTTTGTGTGGGATAATTTAGTGTTACCTTTGGGTTTTGAAGCAAAAGACATTACAGCCTTGTTTCATTTAGGGAGAGAGACATTTTGTGACTTAACATTTGAGACTTGAAGACTTAATAGAAACATTTTACTAATTATGGAAAAAAGAAGGACTGTTATCCTTGGAATGAATTTATATTTTTGAGGAAAGGGACTCAAATAAATAAAAAAGTGTTCAGTTTCACACTGATGAAATTGAGTTAAAAGATGCTAAAAATTATTTTTATATATGTGTTATTCATTTTCTGATATTGTGAAAGTTAAAGATGAGAGGGGTATTTGGAATGAGGGGGTGGGAAGTGGATGTCATTTTAAAATATGAAAAATATATATGACCAGAACAATTAGGTATATGGGCAGCTGATTTTTTTTTTGGTGGGGATTTCAATCAACTGATAAATAAGTGTGCAAAAAGAAGATATAATCAATGTGGGGGAATGTCATATGATGAATATGTTTAAAAAGTTATGTAGAATATGTAAAAGTGAAGGGGAATTTTTGGTCTGATTGTAAAAAGAATAAGCAATATAATGCTGAACAGAATGAGAAAGAAAGTATTGTAATGTTTGAAAGTAATGAGGAAGTAGGGCAAACAAGGTGAAAAGGTGTTAATGAAAAGAGGGTGAAGTAATAAAATATCACTTAGATAAAAATGTTGTATTTCAGGAGGATGAAGGTAACTGAGCTGAGAGTGTTGAAAATAAAGAAGAAATAGAAAGTGATAAGTGAAAGGTTTGTGAAGAATGTTAGGAAATGAATTCAATAGGTGCCTAAGGGTAAGAAAAAAGAAGATTTAAAAAATTATCACTAAATATTGAAAAAGAAAGGTAAGGGGTAGTTTTAGGTATGTTTAAGTTAACGAAAATAATGAAAAATCTGATTCTGAACATGAAATAATAGTTGCACATATAAATTTAGAAAAATATTTAATTGGAAAAAGAATAAGAAATAAGAAAGTGTAAATTTGGAATACTTTCCTTAAACTTAAAAATAAGGAAAAGTAATAATTTAGAGTGCTTTTATAAATGTTAATAGCATGATTAATATTGTAAGGAGGACATGAATACTAGAATGGTATGCTGAATGTGATGTAGATGTGTTTATAGAGGATGTAAGATTCTTCACAAGTGAAGAAAGGCTGCAAACAAAAAACTTGTGGGGTTGAAAATAATATGGAATTTAGGAAGAGAATGCTGTTATGAAGTGGCTGTATTGTTTAAGAACAGTTAAAATATTAGATGTAATGCAGGTAAGGATTGGAAGGGTAACTGTTGTGAATGTGAGGTGGAGTGAATATGTTTATAGAATTATAGCATTATATGCATATCCCAAAAGCAAGGAAAGAGGATCTGTTTTATCAAATATTAGATGGGTTTATAATATAACATCAAAGTCTTACAACTTTGAATGTTATAATATCGAACCCAGTAAAGCGAACTCTGGAAACAGCGAAGCTGCAGAACACCGAATACTTTCCTAGGGAAAGTATTTGGTGGGCCGTTTCTGTAGCTTTGCTATTTCCTCGACTGCGGAGCAAAGGTTACAGACCGGGTTAAGGTAAGTGTGTGAACGAAAGTGAGTGTGCGGTTGGGCGCGGGTTAGATGAGTTAGAGTTAGGGTGCGGGTCAGGTAAGTGTGCGATTGTGTGGACGTGAAGGTTAGGGTGGGGTAGGTGAGTTAGGGTTAGGGAGCAGGTAAGGTGAGTCTGCAATAGTGACGGACCTTAGGGTTAGGGTTGGGTTAAGGTAAGTGGATAGCTAGTGGTGTACATATGGTTTAGTGTAGAGTTTTGTGAAGTGTGTGTGTGGATTATTTATTTTGGTCTGCTTGTGTTGTGTGTATGTTTGTTGGAACAGCAAATATTTTCCCTGGGGAAAAAAAAAATCACTATTCTGACTGTTCGGTTTTCTAGTGTTTCGCTCTACTGGGTTCGATATTATAACATTCGAAGTTGTAAGACTTCAATGTTATAATATAGACCCATATTAGATTATGTGGTGGTTAATATGAAAATTATTATTACAGAGATCTTTAATTGTCATTTAAGGAGAAAATGTAAAAAAGAATAGGAAAGATGATAAATACAAGAAGTGATAAAATGTAAGTTAGCTATGCAATATAAAAGTCAATGGACTTATAAAAGATTGGCAATTGGATATGAAATTGATTATTTTGTACTTTCAGAAAGTCTGGATGTAGTAGATTGTGACACAGAAGAGACAATTTTTCAGATCATTTAGCAATATGGATTGAGGTGATGGAGGAAAGGGAGTATATCAAAATAAGAAAGGGAGTAAAAAAAAGAATAAAAAAATAGGATTAGTTTGGAGACTGGAAAGCATTACAGTTATGCAGGGATCATATAACCATGAAGACATTTTATAAAAATTGGTCTGACTAGTGGATTGAATTTAAAAAGAAGTACAATGTCTGTTTTTTTTTTAATGGCAAGATGATGCAAGCAGAAAGAAATAATCCAGCACCCTGAGTAGGTGTAGCAGAATAATCATTTATTGTGAACCAGACCGGTTTCAGCAATTTGCTTTCTTCAGTGGTATGGTCATGATACTTCAACAGACCCTATTTGTAGAAAATACAAATTAAATGATATGACATAATTTCCTGCTTATATGAATCTTAAAAAAATAATAAATCATGGCCAAAAAAGTGAAAAGATCAAATGAGACAATGGAAAAAAGTTTGGAAAAAACCATAGACCATCACAATTTCACACTAACGTATATACAAAAAGTAGAATGTAAAAAACATATTATTTTCAAATAATAAACATATTGGACATGTGATATATATGTCAAAAGTAGCACAAATATTAAACTTAATGGTAATAGATAGTTCATCATAATTTATTATTGAGACCTGGTGGAAACAAACCACCTAATTTGACTATCCATTTTGTTTCCTTACTATCTAACAGTTTATGCCATTCTGTTTTAAAAGCTCGATTGCCAACAATCTTGTCAATGCAGATAAAGGAAAAATGAGCCGTTTTGTGTACAAGAGTATGTTTATATAGAGCATTGGTAGATCTTTCATTTCTTATATCTCCTAGGTGCTCCGATATACGAATACGGAACTGTCTAGATGTTTGCCCAATATAGAAAGCCCGGCTTGTGCAAGTGGCTAAATAAATCACCCAGTCCGTGCTACAATTGGCAAGATGATTGATGTTAAATATCTTACCTGTATTCTTACTGGTGTATTCTGTGGTTGTGAATATATATTTACAGAAAGAACAATGACCACAAGGGTGACAGCCAATTAATTTATCTCCTGATAGAGTAGTCTGAGTCATGGAAACATCCTGAGGTGTCATTCTTTTAAAATGTGAGAAATGTGATCCCAGAGTTTTACCTTTACGGTAGGAGTAAAGACATCTATCATCTAACCACTTGGCTAAGTGTGTATTAGTTCACAAAATATTTCAATGGTTACTGATTATGTCCTGTAGTTGATAAGTATTTCTTCCAAATGTTGTTACTAGTCTAAGAGGCTGGACCGAAGAATGAGCAATCTTATGTTTATAACCCAACAGACTGTCCCTGGATAAATTGCTAGTCATACTAACTGCAGATTGTACATCTATTTTATTATAACCTCGCTGTATGAATCTGTTTGAGAGATCATTCTGACATTCCTGAAGATCCAAATTGGATGAACATATTCTCTTGATCCTGATGAATTGTGATTTAGGAATGTTTTTAATAATGTGTTTAGGATGAAGACTAGAAGCATGTAGAAGACTGTTATATTGTGGATATTTTCTATGCACGGTGGAGCAAAAAGTGTTGTCCAATTCCCTGCTAATGTGGACATCCAAAAAGTCAATCTGATCTATGTCATAGTTAACTGTAAATCTAACACCCCATTTATTGCTGTTCAAATATTCAACAAATTCCATAAGATACTCAGTTCCCCCTTTCCAAACTAACCAGCAATTGTCCAGGTACCGTCTCCAAATATCCATTTCTGGCAAATAGAGATTGTGTATTTCAGTGTATATAATCTGATCTTCCACATATCCCATAAAGAGATCTGCATAAATCGGTGCAAAAGTGGCACCCATCACCATGCCTTGAATTTGCCAATAACATTGGTTATGGAAATAGAACACGTTCTTGTTCTATATAAACATACTCTTGTACACAAAACGGCTCATTTTTCCTTTATCTGCATTGACAAGATTGTTGGCAATCGAGCTTTTAAAACAGAATGGCATAAACTGTTAGATAGTAAGGAAACAAAATGGATAGTCAAATTAGGTGGTTTGTTTCCACCAGGTCTCAATAATAAATTATGATGAACTATCTATTACCATTAAGTTTAATATTTGTGCTACTTTTGACATATATATATCACATGTCCAATATGTTTATTATTTGAAAATAATATGTTTTTTACATTCTACTTTTTGTATATATGTTAGTGTGAAATTGTGATGGTCTATGGTTTTTTCCAAACTTTTTTCCATTGTCTCATTAGATCTTTTCACTTTTTTGGTCATGATTTATTATTTTTTTAAGATTCATATAAGCAGGAAATGATGTCATATCATTTAATTTGTATTTTCTATAAATAGGGTCTGTTGAAGTATCATGACCATACCACTGAAGAAAGCAAATTGCTGAAACCGGTCTGGTTCACAATAAATTATTATTCTGCTACACCTACTCATGGTGCTGGATTATTTCTTTCTGCATTCATGTTTGGTTTATCTGTGCATCTACCGTACGTGCTAGCCTGCTCTTTTTGCATATGTTCCTTGTTGCTGGCTGTTGGTGTCTGACTGTGCAGCGTCTTGGCAGTGGATTCAGTATCTGTGGTGAGGATTCTTCTCCCTCAACTTGTGGAATTACAACAGTCAAACCATCTGTTGCTATTGGGTTTGTGGAGATTGTCACACTTTTGTTTTTGTATTTTTGCCAATCCTTTGCCCATCCAACATATTTTTGGCATACTGTGTTTTGGCTTTTTGTTTTTCAGCATATACATAGTATTTGGTCGCCATTTTGTGTTGAGCTTGGTCGTTTCTACAATTAAACATTTGGATTATTACTGTCTTGCGATGATTATCCAGATTCCTGAACTAAGAACATTCTTTGGATTACTTTATTGGGATTTCTCTTGGACATACTGGTAGCTACTTAGTCTACCTGCTTGCACGTGTTTATACTGTTTCGAAGGATACAAGTACTGTTTCTTTTAGATTTTTCCATTTACTTTTCATTTTTTTGGAACTTTATATAAGAAGTATAAACAAATTTTTTTGACAGTTATTTTGGCATGTCGCTATATGCATGGAATATGATTTTTACGTTTTCATCATTACTTTGTCTGGGGCTGTGGAACTAATATTGTGTAGATTGGAAGTAGCATTTATACATTAGAATTGTGAATACTTTCATGTTCTTCAGGAAATACTACAATTTATGTCATTGTGATTGTATAGGTTAACTATATATAGGGCATTATTCCTAAACACAGATAGTTTAGATTTAGTCGATTTGTGAATTTTTTCTTGGTATAATTAATTTTTTTCAGCTCATTGTACAAATTGATTTGGACATGATTTTGTCACCAAGCCGGGATATTTCTGAACAACCATCCAGATATTTGGCTTTATTGGACTTTGTGACTAGGAATACTGCTATTTTCAACAATTGGTCCTTGTCTAAATGTGCATATGGAGCTCTTGGATACAAGTACTGTTATAGGACATTCAGTCATCATTACTTTTACTTGGGTCTAAATTGGACTGGTCTATCAGCTGTGTTTAACGAAGAGCTTAATGACATTAAGCACCTTGCTTTACCCTGCTCTTATTAGCTTTGTTGATTTTATTGCTTGGAGTTTATAATTTCAGTTACAGCACTATGTATGCTGGGTCATCTGTGGGAACCATTTCTCTTTGATCCAATATATTTTTATTGGTTTTGTCAACATATTAGGGTGAGGTGCCATGGCGTTATACTAATTCCAAGTTTCACTTCTGAACATCATTGCATTTTATATGCTTGTGTTTAGTGGGACACAACATAACTAGGGCTATTGACAGTGCAATAATTTAAACAATTTTTTGTACAAGATATACATATACATTGTGTAGCACTATATTTCTTACTCACACCTTGCCTTCAATATTTTTTTGATTGTACAGAATTTTCTGATGGTTAGGTGGGTACATGAATACAACAGCATTAGCTTGGTGATTTTTCAACAATATGACATGACGGATGTAGTTTCAGTCTCATTATGCAGATGTTTATGTGTGCACAATCTAAATATAGTATATTTTTCTGGGTTTCCTGCGTAGCACTACGGTTAGGTGTTACATTTTTTATGCTTTCTCATTATTGAGTCCGTTGCATTTTGGTAGGGGCCTTTGTCAGTTGTGACCACACTATACAGCCATCTGGATTTTAAACTTTTTCATGTGTTATTTTTTGGTCCATTTGCATTCCCATACCTATCATTAACATCTTGACTGGTCAAGACATTTCTTTTGGTGTCTATTTTGGAGGTTGGTTCTTTTGTATAAGATTGATTATCCCAATATAAACAGGAATTTGATTTATTACACATCACATTTGGCTTCAACATATGTACAATCTATTGTCATGGATCTTAATAGTATGGTACATGGATTATGCTCAGGTAAAGATGACATTTATGTTTTTGGGATTGATTCAAGCAAGGGATCTGCTGCTAGTGGAACATCTGATCCATTAGATGATTATAGTATGTTATTTACTCAATTTGGCAAAAAAATTAAAACATTACGTTCTAACATCTGGCACTCCAGATTATTTAAGGCATATAAACATCAGAACATTGCCCTGAGGGGTCTTAGAACTAAATTGCAACCTTTGGTTGGTCAACCAGATGATCTATTGATCAAGGAGTGGAATGTTACACAACAAGATTCGGCCATGATGTTTGTCAACATTCTGTCTTCATATTATGATCGGACCATTCAAGCCAATATTTGTGATGTGCAAAAAATGTGTGAAGAATTAAAGTTGTATGAAAACCAGCCGAGCTTTCATGAATCACTTAGTAAATTATCCAAAGAACTCTCAACCTCTGAAAAGACTCTTAAAGAAAAGAAATTAAAAAGAATTTCCAGAGATATGGAAGACTATAAAATGAGTAAACCCTTTGAGTTATATAAAGCAGTACGATTTGCAGAGGGCACCAAAAATTTTACACAGACACGTAAAAAGCGGCCTAGATCCATACTGAAAAGAGGGACATCACCCAACAGAAGTTCGGGTGAAGAATCATCCACTACTGATACTGAATACGCCAATATGTCGGATTCTCCCACTCCCAAAAGGGTACGCAATACTGATCACTCTTTAGTCGCAGACACGGGGGGATGCAAGCATAAGAACGTTAGAAGAACTGTTTCTGTCAATTGTCAAATGAATGTAGACTGTCTGAATGTACATAATATTTCTGATTATGTACTAACACCCATGGAAGAGCTTTTATTAAATAAAGGTCTAGGTTTTATTCCTGGTTTCTTTGTTGATGAAAGCACATTTGCATCAGATGTTATAGATTTTTGTAAAGGATTAAATTTAAAAATCTTTTTTGACCAACAGAAATCTACTCAAAGATCCACTGAATTTAGGTTTTTACCATCCAAGTTTTGTCCTCCAATGGACAAACATGTAGCCATAGTTCAGAATGCTGTTCTCAAAGATCTACACCACCAGTTGGGCATGGGGAACATTATCAGAAATAATTTAAATGTTCAGGAACAACAGACTCTCATAAATCTCAAAAATAATACTGACATTACCATTCTTCCTGCGGACAAGGGTGGGGCCATTGTGGTTATGAATTCCAGTTATTACTCGGCTGAAGGAATAAGACAAGTATCTAATACTCAGCATTATGTACATATGCCGATAGACCCCACCCCCAGATTCAAAAAAGAAATAGATGATTTCTTACAACTTGCTGTTGAAGAAGGTATTATCAGTATGAAAACGAAACTTCACCTTACTGTTCAAGACTCAGCCAAACAATATTTGTACCTGCTGCCAAAAATTCATAAGTCTCATTCTTCACCTCCAGGCAGACCAATTGTTTCAGGCATTGGATAACTGACGGAACCCCTATCAGTTTTCTTGACCCAATATTTGAAGCCCTTGTTGCCACATGTACGGGCCAGACTGCAGGACACTACGCAGTTCCTCCAGAATGTCTCTGAATCACAACTTGAAGCTAATTGGATCATGTGTATGTTATGATGTTACATCATTGTATACTAGTATACCACACTGGGCAGGTCTAATGGCACTGGAATATTGGCTGCATAAGACTAATCTTTATAGTCCAGGATTTAACACATTACTTATTTGTATGGCGGAACATGTTCTAACCAAGAACGTGTTCTATTTCCATAACCAATGTTACTGGCAAATTCAGGGCACGGCGATGGGTGCCTCTTTTGCACCGATTTATGCAGATCTGTTTATGGGATATGTGGAAGATCAGATTATATACACTGAAATACACAATCTCTATTTGCCAGAAATGGATATTTGGAGACGGTACCTGGACGATTGCTGGTTAGTTTGGAAAGGGGGAACTGAGTATCTTATGGAATTTGTTGAATATTTGAACAGCAATAAATGGGGTGTTAGATTTACAGTTAATTATGACATAGATCACATTGACTTTTTGGATGTCCACATTAGCAGGGAAGTGGACAACATTCTTTGCTCCACCGTGCATAGAAAATATCCACAATATAACAGTCTTTACATGCTTCTAGTCTTCATGCTAAACACATTATTAAAAACATTCCTAAATCACAATTCATCAGGATCAGGAGAATATGTTCATCCAATTTGGATCTTCAGCAATGTCAGAATGATCTCTCAAACAGATTCATACAGCGAGGTAACAATAAAATAGATGTGCAATCTGCAGTTAGTATGACTAGCAATTTATCCAGGGACAGTCTGTTGGGTTATAAACATAAGATTGCTCACTCTTTGGTCCAGCCTCTTAGACTAGTAACAACATTTGGAAGAAATACTTATCAACTACAGGACATAATCAGTAATCACTGGAATATTTTGCGAACTAATACACACTTAGCCAAGTGGTTAGATGATAGATGTCTTTACTCCTACCGTAAAGGTAAAACTCTGGGATCACATTTCTCACATTTTAAAAGAATGACACCTCAGGATGTTTCCATGACTCAGACTACTCTATCAGGAGATAAATTAATTGGCTGTCACCCTTGTGGTCATTGTTCTTTCTGTAAATATATATTCACAGCCAAGGAATTCACCAGTAAGAATACAGGTAAGATATTTAACATCAATCATTTTGCCAATTGTAGCACGGACTGGGTGATTTATTTAGCCACATGCACATGCCGGGCTTTCTATATTGGGCAAACATCTAGACAGTTCCGTATTCATATATCGGAGCACCTAGGAGATATCAGAAATGCAAGATCTACCAATGCTCTATATAAACATACTCTTGTACACAAAACGGCTAATTTTTCCTTTATCTGCATTGACAAAATTGTTGGCAATCGAGCTTTTAAAACAGGATGGCATAAACTGTTAGATAGTAAGGAAACAAAATGGATAGTCAAATTAGGTGGTTTGTTTCCGCCAGGTCTCAATAATAAATTATGATGAACTATCTATTACCATTAAGTTTAATATTTGTGCTACTTTTGACATATATATCACATGTCCAATATGTTTATTATTTGAAACTAATATGTTTTTTACATTCTACTTTTTGTATATACGTTAGTGTGAAATTGTGATGGTCTATGGTTTTTTCCAAACTTTTTTCCATTGTCTCATTAGATCTTTTCACTTTTTTGGTCATGATTTATTATTTTTTTAAGATTCATATAAGCAGGAAATGATGTCATATCATTTAATTTGTATTTTCTATAAATAGGGTCTGTTGAAGTATCATGACCATACCACTGAAGAAAGCAAATTGCTGAAACTGGCCTGGTTCACAATAAATGATTATTCTGCTTCACCTACTCGGGGTGCTGGATTATTTCTTTCTGCATTCATGTTTGGTTTATCTGTGCATCTACCGTATGTGCTAGCCTTCTCTTTTTGCACAAGATGATGCAAGAAAGGAAAAGAAATTGAAGTATGGAAAGATATATAGAAATGGAGAATTTAGAGAGGACTACAAGAGACTATTATGATATGGAAAAATAAATATATAAAATACATTGAAAAAGAAGTCATAACTGTTTAAGCAGAGATAGTATTTACAAGGGAGAAGGGTGGATTTGTCTTCATATTTAGGAAAAACTGTAGGAGGATATTAGTATAATGAGGGAAATAAAAACTGTAAAAGTAAATTATGAGTGTAGTACTGCATGTAGAAAATGTGTAGAAGAGTGAAAAGAAATTAAACAAGAAAGAATCGAAAGTAAAACAAAATCAAGAAAGAGTTGAGGAAGAATTTGAAAAAGAAATTACTGATAGGGAATTGGATGAAGTATTTATGAAAGTAAATGTTAATTCAGTATCAAGTTCAGATGGAATAGGGTATGAAAAGTGCAAGAAATTAAGGGAATGACAATGAAAGTGTTTTGTAAATGTTTGAATGAATGGTTGAAAAAAGGGTTTCTGTATGAAGAGTTATGTAGTGGGATATTAAAATTTATATGAAAGAAAGATGAAAAGGATGAAATAAAAACTTGGAGTCCTATCACATTAAATAATACAGGTTATAGAATTTTTACGAGAATAACACAGATAGCCATTGATGAGGGAAAGCAGTCCATACAGCCTACCTCGATCTGGCTAAGGCCTTCGATATACAACCCCCCATTCGTATCATTGAAAAACTCATCAGTAAAAATGTCAACCCATACATCACAATGGTTGCAAAACTGGCTGGGAGGGACAGAACCCAGAGGGTCTGAGCTGCTGGCATGTCAGCATGTCAGACTCAAAGCCTGTCACAAGTGGTGTCCCACAGGGCCTCTTGTTGGCTCTTGTTTTCATCACTTCCAAGAGTACAAGCAACAAGCAAACACAGGAGGAGTTTGCAGACTGCAACAAAAAATGACTGGCTGGCATAGTACATAGAATCTGACACAGACATCCTTCAGAAGGGTCTCACAGAAACAGTCAGGATAAAAACGATGCCCCACCCCAACGCCTAAAGTTAAAAAAAAAAAAAAAATACCAATATCTTCGGGAAAAAAAGGTTACCCCTAGCTACCAAATAGGTGGCAAGTTGATAGTAGTCTGTCATTGACACACCCAAGAACTCCAGCTCTATTCAGTCGCTACACGCTGCTCAGATGAGGCAGAGCACTGCTGGCCTTTGTCAAGAGAAATGCAGATAGCCTAGTATGAACCTACGAACCTATGAACCTATGAGAATAGGAGGAAGGATGAAGGGCATTATGGAAGAAAGTATACATGATATAACATGGAAGGGATGCCAGGAATTGTTATTGGTTGTTTGAGATATTGTGGATATTACAAGTAACAGGGAAGATGTGAGCTTAAGATAATGATATTGGCAAGGCATTTGATACAGTAGGGGACAATGCATTGTGGGATGTTATGGAAAAGTATGGAATAGATAATAGAATTAGAAGAGTATGTGTGTCAGCATATCAAAGTAGCAGAGTGAGAGTGTTAGTGAATGGGTGGCTGAATAAAGAACTATGCATGAATTGTGATATAAGACAAGGATATCCCATGAATGGGATATTGTTTGCATTAGTAATTAATGTGACAGTGAGTGAAGTAGCTTATAAAATGAAAGATGCTAGATATGTGATATCAAAGGAGCTGGTGTTTCTATTAGTTTGGCATATGTAGATGATATAGTTGTAGTTGCTAAAAATGAAATATGGGTGAAGGAAGTGTTGGCTTGTCTGAATGGACATTTAAAGGAAATGAAAATGACCTTGAATAAAGATAAAAGCAAGGGTTTGGGTGATGTGAAAATGGAGGGACATATTTTTCAATGAATAAAGTATCTTTGTTAGGTATACAATTTGGGGAAAAATAAGCTAGTTATGAGACAATGGAAGGGTTTGATAAAAGAAATTAAAGAAACATGTCTTATGTGGAGGAACTGTAGTTTAGCATGCAAAAAAAAAAAAAGGTTTATCTGCTGAATTCTGTTTTAATGAGGAAAATAGCATATATGTCAAATGTTTATAAGATCCCAGAAAAAATGTGGGAAAGAAATTGCTCAATTAGTATTTTCTTTCAGATGGGGTTCAAGATTGAACCAAATGAAAACAGTTGTGTTATATTTGGGTGAAGAAGAAGGGGATTGGGTTATTAAATCCAGTTGTTTATTCTGATCTCCACACACTAAAACCAAACTAAAACTGTAAGAAATACGGACAGCACACGATAAGAGAACTAAAAGCACAAGTTTATTCCACGATTCAAACCAAATGAACGTAAGCGCTTTCAGCAGCAGTTTTAGATATTGTTTCTAAAAAATCTATGCATAATAATAGCCTTGGGTACCCTCCTATATATTTTTAGTAGTAGAAACACTTCAATGTGTTTCATAATAACATCAACAGTATGTAAATATGAAGCAATTTATAAATAATATAATGGTTGTATTATGGACAAGGTTCTATATTATAATTATAACTTTTTTTTTGTTTTTAAGAATTTTTTTTTTTTTTTTTTTTTTAGGAAAAGAAATTAAAAGGCATTTGTTTAGTTTTTTAAGTTTTTTTAAGGTTGTCATGGTTTTACTTAATTGTAGAATGCACTTAACTTGATATTTTAAAGATTTTTAACATGAATGTATTGTAAATTGGAACCTGTAATTGTTAATTTGGTTCAGAAAAGAAGAAGAAGAAGCTAGCTTGCTTTTGTTTATTCTGATCTGTTAGACTTGTATAGAGTATTAAAGTGGGTAAATGAAGAGAATGATAATTTAATAGTAAAAATGATTAAATATAAATGCAAAAAAATGGGAGAAAATGAGAATAAGAAAAAGTGATAAAGATTATATAAATGAAGAAATTAAAAATATTAAAAAATTATTAATATGGAAAATGAAAATTAATGATATACAGAATAATAGAAGGATATGATACAATAATGTGATTAAACAATATTCTTCTGTAAATCGATGGGAACATATAAACGTAGAACTGATAAAGCCATTAGAAAGGAAAAAGTGGTGTACTAAGATTGTACAGTGTCAGGATTTCCTATGGATGCTGGTTATAAATAAGTTACAGGTAAATGGGAATATACGATATAAAAAGAAAGTTGACAGAGAGTGTTTATTTTTTGGGAAGGAAGAGACAACAAAGTATCCTTTCTGAAATGTAAAAGAGTAGAAAAATGTATAAAGAAACTTTTTCAGAGAAAATTAATGACTTAAATAATGTAGACATGAATATGGTCATGTATGGATATTATAAAAAGCAAGAAGAAAGAATATCTGAGAAGGGCAGATCATTTATTTTATGGAATATGATATATGAGTTTGGATGAAATTTTGTTTAATGGGAAAATTGATTTTGGTGGATATATTGAAAAAAATAGATTATGATTGTGGAAGAAGGAGTGGGGGTCAATTATTGAAGAAGAAGAAGAAGATGATGAAGAAGAAGAAGAAGGAGAAGAAGAATGATAGTGGTATAGAGGAATGTATAGATATTTACCTGTATATATGTATATTTTGTAAATATATAAATAATGTTTTGCTAAATAAAGGACCCCTACTTTTTTTGGTACAGATACTGTGGAATCATTTGCATCCACTTGAGCTGCAACAAAATCAAGCAAATGGGAGCCTTGGTTTAACATATCAACCAAAGGGCAGCACACTCAACAGATTAGCACTCCCCTTATACTGCACTGCAGCATCAGCAATTGATTTACTGGGTGTAAGAATAGAACCCTCAGCCTTCTGCACCAAAGATGAGTGTGCTACCTGTTACACCACTGACACTTATTTACTACTTAAGGTAAACTCTTGTCATCATATAAAAGGCAAATAATTCGGTCATACTAAGACACAGGCAGTAGATATCCTTCCTTCCATCAGTGCTGAATCTGTGGTCTAGTCTGACTAATCACATTAATTTCGGCCAGACTAAGGATAAAGATTGTATTCACCCCCCTCTTCTCCTATCTAGACTTTCTTTTGGGATAATGTGTACTAATACCTTCCACAGAAGTTTTCATATAAAATCAAGAACTGGTTATGACAAACTCATCCTATTGCATAGTTGGATCTCACATTATGAGACACATGTACTCGCTATCTTTAAGATTTATCAGCAGGCCTCTGGTGTACATTCAGAAATTGTCACCTGAAATACTTAGTCTTAAAGCAAAAAGCAATGTAAAATCATTAAAAGCTCCTGGAGCAATAATTTTCTATTATGATATACCGACAATCTAATTCACACTGCCTCCTTTCCACAGAAGAAATCAGTCATTCCATACATTGCAACTAACTCCCGCAAAAGCCTCATTCTAATTTTAATTATATATCACCAGATAGCCTAAAAGTACCATGGTCAACATTCCACATGGCTCATTATTACAACGAGAAACAAAATTATTAGCACATGCTGTCAGCACTGACTAGAGTAATAATCTATCCCACCCTTTCCTTGTGTGGGCAAGCACAGCTTATATTCATGCTGACTAGAATAGACAAAAGTCTGAGGTAGAAAAACTACTCCTGAAAGGATACTCATATCTTCTCCCATTAACAACAATCAGTGAGAATCATGGTTGATACATTTAAGGACCATGTGTCCACATTCACCATTTGAAAGCAAAGTTATATTGACCACTCAGTCCATTTCTCCATATACCAGGACATCACCACTTTGAGCCTGCACTGTTTAATTGCTACATCTTCAACCCGATCCTTCTTCTGTTGTCACTTAATAATCCTTGTTTTTTTGTTGTTTTTTTGAGCCACTTGATAATTCCTGTGATTATCTCAACTTGTTATTCTTATTTATAAAATTATCAAAGAACTTGACCTAGATATAGAAAAGTGAAATCATATTCTCTTACCTGAATAACACATTACAAGATTCAATGATGTTTGAGAAGAGCAGACAGAAACAATAGAATACAAATAAATCTTTGTATCATCTCATCAAAAGTTCTTCAAAGCTAGGAACCATGCTGACTATTGGCTCACTTAATCCAAGAAACAGTGCTTTCTCACTTATTCATGGGCTGAGGACAGACCAAATCTCTTCTCTAAATTTTCTTCAGGAGAAGCTGATGCCAGGATTGATATTTACTTAGATATGAGTATCACCAGCTTCTTGAACATGCCTTCTAGGCCCACTCGGCCCTTGTCTGAAATTTGCTTTGCATGTGCCTGAGTTCTATTTGTGCTCAGCAGCAGAGCTGTTTTGCTGGTTGTGATTGATTCTACAATCATCTCGATATACAAAGCTGGTATAAGTATACTTTTTTTGCACTTGTTCTGTTTCAGTGATAGTTAACAAAATTGTACTGCATTTATTTATATGTTTCATTGAGTATTGATTGAATATTGGTGGTGTGTCTCTCTCTCTCTCTCTCTCTGTCTCTGCAGTTTGTTTGTTTTCCCACCCTTCTTCCCAAGTGTTGTTGTATTCTTAAACTTGGTGGCTTTGGAATTGCCCACCCCTGCTGTAAATTTGTCTTTGGATATTCCTCCCAGCCCTATCTCATTTGGTCAATCAACTGAGTACGGTGAGATTATTTGGGAAGGACTACCCCCTTGCTTCTTTGATTTTGGACACTCCTACCAGTCCCATATCATCAGCTCTGTCTACTGTGTACAGAAAGAGCATTTGGGAAGGCTAACCCCTTAGTTTCTTAATCTTTAATTATCTTCTGTTTCCTCCCTCTTCACTTAACAAAAACAGAAAATCTTTACACATTATTCAGCTGCTCTTACTGTAACTGTGTTCTGCCTACTTCATTACCTTATTTTGCTTTGCTGTGTGCTCTTAAGTGTTCAAGTGCTCTTATTCTGCTGCATTTATTACTGCTTGTTAGTAGTCTAATTAAATGTATCTGCTATTCTAAGCATCTTACCTTTGTTTTAGCACTTGTGCTCAGGCTAGTTATTTTACATTTAAGTTTTTGTGGTCAAACCCTTATCAAAACCTTCCCTCCATAACTATGCCAAGGACATAAGCAATCTCCCAGCACTTGACCCCATGCAGTTCAGATTCATCAAGGGCAGCTCTTGCCTGTTGAACCTGGTTGACTTCTTTGAGACTGTCACCAAGGCCCTGGATGAGGGAAAGTCAGTACATTCAGCTTACCTTGACTTGGCCAAGGCCTTTGACACAATTCCTCACTCAGGCATCATCAAAAAGCTAACATAACTTGGCGTAAATCCCAATCTCATCAGGTGGGTGGCCAACTGGCTCACCAATAGGACCCAACAAGGTCAAAATAGGTGCTTCCACCTCTGACAGCAGACCTGTCATTAGTGGTGTTCCCCAGGGATCTGTCTTGGGACCCCTGCTGTTTGGCATCTACTTCACAGAGGTCCAAGCAAAGACAAAGGCCTGTGGCTGACCAAGTTTGTGGATGACTGTGAGTTGGGTGATGTCATTGACTCCCCAAATGATGTTAACATACTGCAAGATGGTCTCACAACAACAAATGACTGGTGCCAAAGTAATGGTTTTAAGTTAAATGCAAAAAAATGTATTATCATACCATTCAGAAAAAACACAGCCTCTATTAATTTCCATATCAATGGCAACCCCCTAAGCACACAACTTGTGGTGAGAGACCTGGGTACTCAGGTTGACAATAATCTCTCATTCAACCATCATGTAGCGGCAGTGGTCAGAAAAGCCTTTTACTTGGTTCATCTCATTAGTAAAGGGATTGCATCCAGAACAAAGGAGGTTATTACCTCTCTGTACTCCTCCCTCATTGGGCCAATAATTGAGTATAATGCCCCATTTGGTAATTACCTCTCCAAACACCTGCACAAACTGGAAAGGCCACAGAAATACCTCACAAACAGAATCCATGGCCTCCAACACCTGTCCTATGTGGATAGGCTCACATCACTATTACTGTACTCGGTATCATACAGATTGCTCATAGGTGATCTGTTACTCACCTACAAGGCAATATAAATGCTCCATATCTGTAAGTTTACCTTCTCATGTATTACCCACTCAAAAGTTCTAAATCTAATATGTGACTTCAACAAAACCTGCTGAAGAGACAGGTTCATCTACCAGAGGCTGCCCCTCTCTGGAATAGACTTCCCATACATGTCAAAAAGAGTACTTCACTGATCCTTTTTAAGAGCGACCTTGATGAATGGATGGGACACTACAAATTTGTCCTAGGGATTCCACCTGTGTTCTGCACTGACAGGGGCAACAGGTGCTGACTGAGGTTTCTTTTTTGGGGATAAACACTTGCCTAGACTTGTAAGTCCCCCAGGGCCATTAGCCTAGTAACCTATGATCCTATGATCCTTAAATCTAGCTCCATTACTGCTGAGGGACTGCATCCTTGAGTCCATCTAAATCACAACTGCTTCCATGGATACAAGCTAGGCACTGCCCTTCTTATCACTATGTACTGGAATCAGTGCATCCCATCCATACAAAAAAGCTACTGGCAGACATCTGCAAATGGGATCAAGTTCATGGATGGCAGGTATTTAAATATACCCTTCTTCAGTACTGTATCCCTTAGCCAAAATCCTTAAGCCATTGTGCTTTATTAACTCAGATATCATTCTTACTCCAATCATGGATTTAGGACCCTCCTATGTAAATGACACCACCCATTGCTTTCCACAGATCCATAATAGCTAACCAGTATTGCCCTTGAGTAAACCTTCCTTACTACATATTGTCTCCTACTCATTTTCCCAGAGCTCTCATTTACTTATTTTATTTTTATTTTTATATTTGTTCACTGGTCCAAGTGGGCCCAGAGAGCCCATTTTCAGTGGAGACCCGAGGAGAAAAGCTGCAGGAAAGCAATTAAAAATAAGAAAGAACTAACAATTCAAGTTGTATGATTCTTAACAGTACAAAAACAGAGAAACAAAAGTATACAACATGAATATTTACAAGGCAAAAGTACAGTATTTTGAGAATGCAGTTTGTGCAGCCACGGTGGTGCAGTGGTTAGCATTGCCACCTCACAGAAAGAGGTTCTCCAGTTTGATCCTCGGCTGGGGTGCCTTCTGTGCGGAGTCTGCATGTCCTCCCTGTGGTCGCATGAGTTTCCACTGGATGCTCCGGTTTCCTCCCACATCCCAAAGACATGCTGTAGGTGGATTGGACACTCTAAAATTGGCCCTAGGTGTGAGTGTATGTGTGTGCCTTCTGTGTAAGGTTGGGTGCTGGGCTGGCAACTCAACACTGTAAAATTCCACCGCCAATCATGAGCAGACAGGTGATCTGCTGTGGCGACCCCTAACCAGGAAAAGCCAGAAGAAGAAGTAGCAATATGTTTGTGTAATTTGGTTAGCTTTAAGTTATATGCGAGGAATGTAGCAATACCTTAAAATAAAAAATATTTTCTAATATGTAATATACAGTTCAGGACATCATGACACAGTACATCAAAGATGCGTTTAATAACATAGGTACTAAGAGAGAGAGTAATATGTGTAGACAATTTAGATAGCAGATACCAGGCAGATATGTTGATTGAGACAAGAAGAAAAAATCATTAAGTTATTTCCTGACAAGCACAGATCCACGGCATTTGGGACTTGACATTCTTCCCAAATTCTAAGGTGGTCCTGAATTAATTCTGCTCTTTTCTTGGCAGATAAGATATTTATTTTATTATTTTGCATGTCAGTTAACTGTTTTAGAGTGCTACTGTTTTATTGTTGCTTTATTTGTTGATTTTGCACTTTAAATAATTTTAAAGATCCCTAATACTTGAAATCACCTTGTCCATGTAGTTTGATTAAGCTGTTTTGTCCTAGCATTATAATCTCAAGCAATCTTTTTTGTGGTTTTCTATTAAGAGGGTCAGGATAGTCTATCTAGTGGCACAGATGGTGGCCTGGTGGTAACATAGATGGTGGTTTGATCTATCTGGGTTGAGAAACACATATGAAAACTGTAGGTGTAGTTGTTTTATTAGCCACAGGACTTAGAAGCCAATTGGTGATGTTTTCAGTGCCTGTATAAATTTGGAGCACTTGTGTGCCACTGTCCATTGTACAGTGGTTGTTATTAGTGCCCTGTACAGACATCTAGAAACTAAATTTTCTTATAAAACTACCTCTGAAATTATACCTGTAGCTCAGTGACTGCAGAACAACTACTTTGCATGCTGAGGAGCACTACACATTGAAATATGTACATATGTATTATATAGCCTAGTGTAGTCTCTAGCCTCAAAAGCACCCTCAGTGAACTGCGTCTATATTACAACACTGAAGAGGCGTTTAAACAAATGCCTCTTCATCGACATGTAAAGACCAATCGCACTAAATTAAGAACGGTCAAAACAGCAAATTCTTTCCCTGGGAAAGAATTTGTTTGCTCAAACATACACACACACACACACACACACACACACACACACACACACACACACACACACACACACACACACATACACACACACACACACACACACTTACAAACATAACTATGTGGGGGGCTTCACCCCCTAACTGAATATGCTAACTCCGAGATCACACTACAGTGGAGAAAAGGGCAACACTGTGTAGGTGGCCAATTACACCTTTCCCCTGTACAGTATTCACCAAAATGATTAAATGCATTTTGATGAATATGTCTCGCTCATTTGGTGTTCGATATTACTACATTTTGACGTTGTAATATAGACCCCAGTGAACCACACCCTTTAGCTCACCCAATAAAGGATCATAGATTTGCACTTTCCCAGTATCTCTGCAGCTAGTTTGGTGGATATGGGTATATTGAGACAATGTAACAATTGTCTAATGTTCACTGACAACTATTTAATTTGCAAAGAAACAAATACAGTGTGTGAGAGATGTATATACATAATGTCTATGGAGGCAAAACACTTGCACTGCAAACCTTCATAATAACAATCTGGTTGCCAGAAGCACTCACACTATGCATTCCACACCTGATGCTGAGACATTTAAATGCATCTTCCCAAATCCCAAAGACCTCCAAGACATTCCACCTGCAAAAATTATCCTTGGCAAATCCAAAAGCAGTCAACATAAACATCACCTAACAATGCACATATGGCCACAACTCACTGAAGCCTCAACTACCAAGGCCACAAGGCAAGGCAGTACCCACCCAGGACTCTAGCCATGGATGACTCCATTGTAGGACAAACTGAGGCTCCACTCACCAGGCTGAACAAGGAGAAAATAATAGTCACTTGTCTATTGGGGCCAGGATCCTCCAAGTTATGCATATGCTGAAATCATTGCACCACAGGTATCAATATGATTCTATCTTAGTTCATTTAGATGTAAATGATCCAAGATGTGCCTTCTTAGACTATATAAAGAGAGACATTATGGAGCTGTTGGGCTATTTGTCACTGGCCTGTACATGCCTAGCATTGATCAGCAGTCTACCTTCACCAAGGATGATGACACAATATGAACAGAAAATGATTGACTTTCACAACTGGATTAATTTTTGGTGTCATTTTTGGGGGATACAATATTTTTCAGAGTTGGAAGATATGGTTAATTAAGCATGTTGCATTGCCAAGGATGATCTGTACCTGTCCCTCTAGGCTTTAGAATATTGGATAAAACATTGTCATCTCCTATAGAGCCTTTTTTTTAGGAAATGCCAGATTGACAAACCTTCCAAAATAGTAAAATCAAGGAAATCTAAAGGTGCTACTGCTCAGTGCCAGGATTCTAAACAAAAAGCTGCACTCCTTCCAAGCTCTCCTCACGTTGAAGAATGTGGACATTTGTGAAGTTACTGGGATATGTTTTAAAGCCCCAGAGAGTACCTCAGCAGTGCAGGATTTAAGTACCTTCCATGCATTTAGACCAGCAACTGCACAGACAGGGACTAAAGGTGGAGGTACCTTGAACTACATAATGTCAAGCATACCTCTAGGTTGGTTAAACAGGATGATGCACAGGAGTTCCTCAATGTCCAGACTACCATAAACAAAGTCCCATACCATGCCCTAGCAAGATACAGGTCACTCTTTATGTCCCATGAAACCCATATCATATTCCTAGACACTGGGTTCAATCACCATCCAACCAAATACCATATTCCTATGCGACTTTTATTATATCCTCTATAAACTGGGAATCTTACATGATCCAAAATTTGCAAATGCAGAGATTCCAAGATTTTGTAAACATAAGCATCTTGGACCAGTTAGAACATACACCTACTAGAGTTAAAACATATTGGACCTGGTACACACAAATATGGGAGAATGCTGCCCCCTCCCCGTGTCATGTCCTCTCTGGTAAGGTCAGATCTTAAAGCCGTCACATTCAAAATAAGAATCAGTCCTGTAACAGTTAGAAACTACCCCAAGGCAAACTACCTTTTATTAAGTGATAACCTGTCAAAAAAATTTCAAACCCAGATAACACAGCAGCCTATGAAAAATTATTCACAGACGCTCTATACAATCATGTCAGTGACTGCACAGAGTCTGCTGTGCCTACCAGAAGTAATCCAAAAACTAACTTATAAAACAAGTCACCCTGGTGGAATCCAAAATTAAACAGATTGTACAACAAAAGAAAAAAAAATATTAGCTAAAATTAGAAAGTGTAACACCAAAAAAGATAGAAACTCTCTCATCAAACTGGATAGACAGCTAACAGCGCTAATTAAGTCCAACAAAGCAAATTTCGAGCTAAGGATAATGTTCCAGGTCAAGGGCAACCAAAAGGCCTTCTTTAGCTATGTCTAAAACCTCCCCTCTATATGAAGCAGAGTTCATCCCTAACCCTATTCAAAATAAACCTTGATCATCGGATAGGAAATTGCAAATTCACCTCTGGTTCGATCTCCATGTTTCTGTTGGACAGAGGTCAACATTAAATGAATTATTCCCTAACTAATATACCCCCCTGCACGTAACCCTTAGTTATCTCTTTACTAACATACTCCACCATATAAGCCTCCAAGGAATTCTAGGACAAAACTGGGTTAGGTAGCATGGCTAGGCTTGTAAAGAAACAGGTGGTCATTAGCCTCATATACATCTATGAACCTATGATCAGCAGTGTGCTCAACTGTTGGTAAATGGAGTCACATTTATGGAACTGACAGATACAGCAAATCTTCTGGCTGATAAATTCAGCACCAACTTTACTTTCCTGTCACCCCTCACTGCCCCTTAGGAAATTCCATCTAACATAATCCCTCCAACTATCAGTAGGGAGGAGGTCTTAGATGCACTCTCTAAGGCCAAGAATGCAGCTTCATTGGTACCTGATACTATCCCAGGATACCTCCTAAATAGCCTGAAATGTTACTTATCAGGCCCACTGTTGTCACCACAGGTTCCACATAGGCTTTATACTACATGACTGGAGGACTGCAACAGTCATCACTCTGCACAAAGGTGGACCATCAATGGATTCCTGAAACTACAGTCCCATTCATCTGACTACTGTCATATGCAAAACCATGAAAAGAATTATCATGGATTCAATCAACAATGACATAGGAAATCTTCAGACACTGGTCCTAACCCAGACTGGTTTTGTCAAAGGGAAGTCATGCCTGCTGAACCTAATGGCAAAATGGTACATACTGCCTACCTTGACCTAGCTAAGGCATTTAATTCAATTCCTCACTTGGACATTGTAAAGAAACTCACAGAATTAGCCATAGACTCCGGTGTAACTCAATGGATAGCCAGCTGGTTCACAGACAGGACCGAGGAAGTTAGGATTTCAGAGACCACCTCCACAAAGGGGTCAATCACAGTGGCATCTTCCAGGGCTCTGTGCTGGGTTGGCTCCTGTTCGGCATCTATTTTTTTAGAAATGAAGGCTAATGTCAAGCCCATCTAGCAAGTTTGAAGATGATTGCATGCTAAGAGCAATCATAGAAACCCCCAAGATGCAAACACCTTACAGGAAGGTCTAACACAGACAAATGACTGGTGCCAAACACACAGCTTAAAACTCAATGCATAATAGTACCTTTTGAAAGTTGGCTACCAAGGGAAACCAGTTCACTGATAAAACACTCCCAAAAGTAGACACAGTAGTCAGGGATTTGGGGATTAATGTAGATAGTAACCTGGCTTTTGACCAACATGTGTCTAAGGTTGTAAGAAAAAATAATTCTTTATCACTCAACTTCTAAGTAAGGTCATTGAATCTAGGTCCAGGGAAATCATCATGACACTGTACTCAGCCATCATCAGACCCATCATTGTGTATAATACCCCTTTCTGTATGTACCTGACCAGGCACATGCAACAACTGAAACATCCACAGAGGTTCTCACAAAAATAATACAGGATGAAAACACATGTCTTATGCAGATCAGTTCAAAGCCCTATCTCTATACTGTGTTTCCAACAGAGTGCTGAGAAGCAATTCATGCCTGGCATACAAGGCACCTTTGGATCCTGCTATAATGGACCTTTTACACAACTGCAAAATGAACATCACCAGAACTACTTCATCTAAGGATTTAAACTTTGCTTGTAACTTAAATAGGACATTTTGAAGGGACAGGTACATATTTCAGAGACTCTCCATTCTCTGGAATAGGCTTCCCATCCATGTGAAGCAGAGCCCTTCCCTAATCCTATTCATGGATAACCTGGACCACTGTATGGGAAATTGAAAATTCATCCTTGATCTGACACCTATGTCTTTGATGAACAGAAGCAGCCATTAAATCATAACCTAACATACACCCTTTAAAATAACTTCTAAGGAACAATAACTCATGGGTTACATCTGGGTTGCATGGTTAAGCTTTTAAAGGCCAGAGTGATCATTAGCCTAATATAACCCTACGGACCTATGAACTTATGTATACATTACTGAATGTCTACATCTCAGTCTGAATGTTGGAAATTCTGTTGCTGTCCTCTACTTAGAGCTGGTGAAAGCCTCTGAGAAGATCAGCTATCACCTATTATTTTATATTTGTCCAGTTTTGTAGACTTGGTTAACTTGGTTTAAATCCCCCAAATACCACTTCAGTACTGATGTGACCACAACTAAATCACTTTATTTCCATGGGACATCTAGAAACACATATAAATTAAATGTTTTATGAAACTAAATGCTATTCACTTACCTTCTCATTTACTTAAGTTTGATAACTTAGTGAGTGAGTTTGTCAAAGACTCTTTTTAGTGGCATTCCAAGCCAAAAAGTAGAGATAAATCTCAGATCTATAACAACATTAACATATAGCATTCAATAATATATCACAAAATTGCATCATAAATACTTAAGCATTATAGTTGCTACTGGGCATAGCATTAAGGTTAAAGGGTCAAAGGAATGTGTAGACTATAAAAATGATTTTTGAGAAAAAATATAGGAATTATGCATTGATATACAAGCAGAATTGCAAGTAAACACTAGAAACATACATTTGTTTGCATAAACTCTAGAATAAGGTAAGATTCTTTTCCAGTCTCACTTAAATATAAGTTTGCCAGACACTATTAGCCTCCACCATGCTGGACTGCCTCCTGCACCAGCAGACCATTACTTTGTCAAATAGCTTCCTCCACATTAATGTTACTGATTAGACCTTCCGAAAAAAGAAGAAAGAACTGGCCCCTGAATGCTGAGCATTGCTCACTTGAAGCTATGAGTTTGGAGCCCAAGTTCACTAGCTGTATGGATAAGTTACTTACCTTTGTGTCATCAGACCAGAATGAAAAGGGTTTGTGGCAATCATTGGTGCATAGAACAGTGTCAGTGTCTCAGCCACTGGGACATTTGCCTTCAGTGCATGAAGACTGGAAAGAAGTGGGCTTGATTTCAGACCAAAAAAATCATTTCTGTGCTCGACAGAGGAACTGGGAACTATGGTTGGGTGGCACGATGCCAGGGTAATCCTATGGGCTAGCCTTGTAAAGGCTCCGGGACCATTAGCCTAGTGCACACCTATGAGCCTATAAGAGATAGGATTCCTAGTGCATTAATGACACAGCAGCACAACGTGGCTCCAGTGGTATCATTGCTTTTAATGAGGCTTTGTTTCGAGATTCCTTCTTTCTGAGCAGGCAGTGGTATAGGTAAACAATAAAGATACTATGGCATCGATCAAAAGAAAAGCAGGTGAAGTTCATCTTACATCATGACCAAACTTATACCAGTGAAAATAAATGCTCCTCAGGTTTCTAAAAACTAAACAAAGACCTTGAAGAGTCTATGCAGTCAACAAAATGAAATAAATATGTCCAATTTGTCATACTGTGAAAGCAATTTAAGGCTACCTCAATACTTTCTCATCAGTAATCTGCATTTCAGAATAAAATGTTGGGATTGTAACAGTCTGTATCCTATATATCGTTTCAGTGATACAGAGACTGGGTATAGGGTGCAAAATATATTCTGTCCTTGCCCTATCTAAGTTCACAGTAGCAGACAGACTGGAGAACGCTGAATTAATTGTGTTATCATTTCTGTTTATTGCTTGTTTGTTTATCGCTTGTTTGTTTGGGGGCATACTGTCTGGAAAGTTCCTTATTAGTATATTTTGTTCTTCATGAACAAACTACATAAGTGGCCTGGTTTTCTGAAATTTTTAAACATGAAAATGGTAAGCAACATACTTAATGTGATAAAAAATAAAAATATCTCACTATTAATAACTATACATTAACAAAAAATAATGCAAATGGAAGTGTGTGTGTGTGTGTGTGTGTGTGTGTGTGTGTGTGTGTGTGTGTGTGTGTGTGTGTGTGTGTGTGTGTGTGTGTGTGTGGGGCGTGATGTACATGTCGTGAAAGCTATGAACCAGAAATATTTGTGTGTGAGTCAATGAGTTGGACAGGATCCTTTTGTAACAGTTAAAAGTATTTTAAAAATGTAAAAAATATAATGCAATAGCCTTTAAATGAAATCTTCTTTAAACAAGTTTGGTAACCAGAAGTTAAAAATGCATTGCACAGCTCCAATCTTATTAGATGAAAATAGTAGATCTTAAGACCTTTGGATCTGTAGAAAAATTATATTATTATTACTATAATTATTATTATAATTATTATTATTATTATTTGGATACAATGGACTTTATAGGAAGATGGCACAATGGTGTGAATATTTTTTGTAAGGCAATGCTCCTGAATAAATGTCAGTTAAAATGAATTCCTAGAACATCAGAGATTGCTCATTTGCAATGTGGTCTTTGTTCAGACAGAATATAAGCTGCAGCCATTCCCTAGCAACCTATTCATCAGCTCAGTTGAAGCCAGTCTGCTAAAATAGGGCACCAGGTTTTCAAATTCAGCAGAACACAAAAATGTCCTGCTGACTGCTATTGTTTCTTAATACCTTGTGTATTGGCTTCTCTACTAAAACTCCTGTATGCCTGCTGTTTACTTAACAGCAGTGCAAGGAACACATAAAGGGATAGGAAAGTTATCTACTTTCATGGAAGGTTTTCTTACAAGCTGGTTACATAATTCTGTCAAAGTGGTGACTCTGATATGGTTGAAAGAAGAATAATGAGTCCTGGCAGGGGCCCAACAACTCCAATAACAGCAGTTACATTTATTATATATCACTTTGTTGGCATAGCTGCAATAAAATTAACTCATTAATCAGATAATCAGTTTAGATAGCAGATCCAAGAACTTGAGAATCTGACATATTTCATGTTTTGTTAAGACCCATGACTTGCAGTGTCAGTATTAGGAAAAAAGATATATATTAATCCATCAACCTGCTGTAGGAATAGAACCCAAACCTGCCTACACTAGTGGAGACTATGCTCCCTGTTAAGCTACTGCTCCTATGGTCGTAGGTGCTATTTTTGAAATTTAGTGAATCTTGTTTACATATTTCAGCACTGACATGACTTTCATGATTTTTTTGCATTACAACAAGGGGCATAGTTATGTTTGCATACAAGTCACAAAACTTAGCATATAAAAAAATTAGTAATATGTTATTGCAGTTAAATAGTTAATGTTTCATTTTTGTATAACTCAATTTGTGCTAAAACAAGTGCATGTAATCGTGGCATAGGGGATTGAGTATGAGTCTGTCTATACAGTAGATTGCACTTACATAGTTATCAACATAAAATCCTCCTGACCACATGTCTGTCTGACACCACACAATGATGGTGCTAAAGTTATACCCTTGGTAAGGGAAATGGGTATTTGTAAAACTCCTGCTTCTGATTTTCTTACTGTATGTAAAACAACCCTTAGTGGTGGGTGGACAAAAGCACAGATACCTTAACATTCCCACTAACTGAATCTCTTAGGCACCATTTCAAATGCTGTTTCTTAAAAAAGGCACATGATAAAAAAAAAAAAAAAAAAACATTGAAATAGTCATGTTGACTAACCGATGCTGATATGTGATATGTTTCTTGGTCATTGATGGAACATTGCATAATTTAACAATGTTCACTGTCAAAAATTTGTAAAACTGCTTCTGATTTTCTTACTGTATGTAAAACAACCCTTAGTGGTGGGTGGACAAAAACACAGATACCTTAACATTCCCACTAACTGAATCTCTTAGGCACCATTTCAAATGCTGTTTCTTATAAAAGGCGCGTGATAAAAAAAAAAAATAAAAAACAAAAACATTGAAATAGTCATGTTGATTAACCGATGCTAAGTGATATGTTTCTTGGTCATTGATGGAACATTGCATAATTTAACAATATTCACTGTCAAAATAAAGACAACAGGAACCTAAGGTGTAAGCTACAAATTGCTGTTAATTTTTACAGTCAATATATATTTTTCACATATGAAGTTGTTTTGCTTTTAATTGTAGTATAGTCCTGTTATCTGTTACACTTCATGTTCTCTTGTAGCATCCTTTAACACCTCAGCACAGATGTGTATCTTCTAATAATTTCAAAGACAAACAGCAGTGTTTATGAAACCTGAAAATGGTACAGTCCTATTTTCTCTTCACTGCATTAGTTTTGGATAGAAGACTGCAAACAGAGTAAGTCCTGCCAGATGTCTCACAGAATATTATAAAAGTAGCAGTCAGAAGAGGGCAGTCACTTCTCAAGCAGTATTTTGTTTGCGTAGGCTTTTCCTTGTCTTATTTTTGACTACTTTATATCTGTTAGAAGAACTGTACTTAACACATGTTGATTCCTGAATATGTATTTCTTGCACAGAAGTATGAACTGGCTTCTAAAAATTAAGTTAGTTGAATTCAAGCAGGTTACATGCTTTACTTACGGTTTTGAATTTCTGTATTTATATAGTGTTTATAAGTGAAAGCATGAAGGATTTTTAAAATAATGGAAAATACAGTATGTCATTCCTGTTGATAACCTGGAAACAATCTTACTTTTACATTTCTGTTTGGCAAAATGGTGTCAGTGGCTGAACATGATACTTTTGCTAGTTATTTCTGTGTAAAGCCTTTACAGCAACTTAGTACTTGTGAATCATATATACTTACTATTATTACAAGTATTTATTCTTCTTCGTATCCAATTTATTAATAAGAGCTTGTCACAGACACAGTGAGGTCTGATGCTTATGTAAACCAGGAGTTTTTTTAACCAGTGGTCCCTAAATAAAGGAAACTACATCTTTTTGCAGAATGTGCTTCATGGGGTAAATGACAGGTTGAAATATCACACAAAACACATTGTGAAAACCATGAGGATACCATGGATTCCTGAGTAGGAAAGAAATGGATGCATGATTATCAGATTACTATAATTTTGGATGTATCTGGATGCATATTTCATGGTTTTTAAATTGATTATTTTTATTTCTTCTTGGAGCTTTCCCCCACAGGCTTCTACTGAAGAGTCCTAGACAACCCGATAATCAAAGATAAACAAATAAAATAAAATTATTTCAGCCTATTTAACCAATATTCTGACAATATTAATAATGTTATCTACTTTATACAACCAGCCCTGAGTATAGTAAGTTGTTTGTAAATACAGTAAGATTATGGCGAAATTCCTTGATTCCTGGAAGTACTCCATTAAAAAATGGGAGATAAACAATATGAATGGAGTATTGTTATGAGTTGTTCAGGCATTACTGCCAAACAATTTTTTGAAGTGTGGCTGTTTTAGAGACTATCTAGCTAGTGTTTTGACTGGCCTCATATATTACATTAACAATGAAAGGTATGATGCTGTCGTTGTTGTTTTGTATACCCTTATTGTAATGAATGAACTGAGATTTGGAGTGCAAAGATATTATTACATTAAAGTATACTGGATCATAAATGCCTTTCTTTTAACATTGCACTTTACTTATCGTAACAAAATAAAATCGTTCAAAGATATACTGTGCATATTACATTATTAGATGAGTTTATCTACTCTTTAGTTTACTGAATTGCAACTGTAATCTGAATTAGAAAAATATAAAATCATGTACACTTTATTGTTCATAGGTTCATAGATTAGTACTAGGCTAACTACCCTTGCGAGACATTTTAAGCCTAGCCAATTATCCCTTGTGAGACTCAAACCCTGAACCTTGTGTTTGTAAGGCAAACACCTGAACCATTAGGCCACCCTTATTTGATGATCCTGAGTGGACCGAGAGCCATGTGGTTAAATCATTTGTGCAAGGAAGTGCATCTAATTTGCAGTGCAGAATGTAACTGTGTTGATAAAAATGATGAAGAGAAGGGGGTCCTAGAACTAGGAATTAGGAAGCACACAGCTTTACCACAGGACAGTACATATAGCATTTGCTACTTAATGCTCTAAACCATCTTCTCACACTGTACCGAGCAAATCTTTCTAAGGCAAGCAGTTTGACTAAGTCATATGTTTATCTTGTCTAAGAGCCATTGGTATTTAATTGTATTAAAAGCATCTGTAAGTACAAGGAAAACAATACTAGGCAGTTCTCACTCATCCACGGATCGATAGCTTCTGTTAATGAGGGAGAGCAACAATGTTGTTGTCTGTTCTGTGAAAACCATGCTGATGCTTTCCAGCAGTTTGCTACAGTTTAAAAAGATGATTTTTTTTAAAGTAAGATATAAGCACCATAGCTCTCCATGCAGGCAGGATATAAACTGTAACAACTGCTTGCTACATTTGTAGAAAACAGCTTGCTGTAGTTTAAAAGAATGGGACAGTCAGAACATGATGGGAATATGCAGGGGAATGCCCTAAACTGGGAGACATCATCACTTTACATGCTGGTACTTGACCTGGCACTCTTATCATGGATGGAGACATTCACTAGGCTTTATCCATGGACACAGATTGTGATGTTCCCATGGGAGTCATGTATGAAGTATTCAGCAGTATTATGTTAAAGTTCCATGTGTTTGTGTGTGTGTGTGTGTGTGTGTGTGTGTGTGTGAAAGACCCAGTCAAGGACATTCAGCAATATTTTGGGCAGTTCAGAGGTATGCACAGCATGACTGACATCATATTTTGGCTCTATTGCCTGAAATCAATACATAAATGAATAAATGGTTTAACTGAAACAAGCCATTCAATGCCACTTTTAAAAATAAACTTTGACAAGCATGAGACTAGCAGTACTGCAATATACAGATACAACCTATTTCACCAGTGCAAAAATGTAATGATAACTCCTTGAAATGTAGTGCGGTGTGAAATAGTAACATAGCCAATTCATTACTGATTGACTACAAAACTAAATCTGTATGCATTTGCATTGTTTTTATCCTGTCAGAGTTGATGCCCAGGAAAAAACAAGACCACATCTGTGAAAAAAGCCTGCTACACATCAATATTTCTATCTCTAACCTTTTACCTAACATGACATCATGCTGGGGTATAGAATTTCACAGAAAAATACATTTCAGAATGCTCATAAAAGTTATATCTTGACAATTTCAGCTAGAAAATACATAATTCCACCAAAGAAAACACACATAACAGTCACCACTACAGCAAGTAATACTGCTATTGCAATACGTGCAAAACAGAACACTTATAATGTGAGCACTTAAGTTAGATGAAGAAGCACCATGATTTAAATATGCTGCCTCAAAAGGTTTGGATATGATATGTCTATCAGAAAGGGATCAACATGGGAATATTTGAAAAGAACTTATGCAGAGGAAGCGGGGGGGGGGGGACCGCAGTCAGTTGGGGGGGGGTCAGGTCTGAAAGATCTGAATAATCACAAATATAAACAATGGATAAACAAGAAATAAAAGCAGAGATATAAATAAACAGCATTACGAATGATGTAGAACCCACTGATGATGAATTTAACTTGTTAGGTTATTGAAACCAGTATTGTCAGAGGTACTCTACATTACAGAGCCTATGTTTAACTTTTTAAACTACGCACAGAGCAGTTTATTCGGAACTTTTATTTTAGATTCATGGGGTGTCCTGAAAGGTGAAATGCACTAGAAAAAGAAACTGACAGCCACTTTATTACAAAAATATAATGCTATATCATATATCAGTATGTGGCATGAAGGGCGAATGAACGGACTAATACGGATGCTATGTACATTTCTGCCTCGATACTAATGATAAGGTGATGGCAGAATGTTTAATAGCAAACAATATGTTCATAGTAGGCGAGGAATATTATTTGCAGGCAAGGGGTACTGCAAAGGATACCTTTCTGGTACTGAGCTATGTAGTGTATATATTTAGTAAATAACGAAAACAAGCTGATTAAGGACTATGGCTTCAGTACTGTAATAGCTATGCAGTGTGCATATTTAGTAAATAAGGAACACAAGCTGATTAAGGACTATGGCTTCAGTACTGTAATAGCTATGCAGTGTGCATATTTAGTAAATAAGGAACACAAGCTGATTAAGGACTATGGCTTCAGTACTGTAATAGCTATGCAGTGTGCATATTTAGTAAATAAGGAACACAAGCTGATTAAGGACTATGGCTTCAGTACTGTAATAGCTATGCACTGTGCATATTTAGTAAATAAGGAACACAAGCTGATTAAGGACTATGGCTTCAGTGCTGTAATAGCTATGCAGAGTTCATATTTAGTAAATAAGGAACACAAGCTGATTAAGGACTATGGCTTCAGTACTGTAATAGCTATGAAGTGTGCATATCTAGTAAATAAGGAACACAAGCTGATTAAGGACTATGGCTTCAGTACTGTAAATGCTATGCAGTATGCATATTTAGCAAATAAGAAACACAAGCTGATTAAGGACTATGGCTTCAGTACTGTAATAGCTATGCAGTGTTCATATTTAGTAAATAAGGAACACAAGCTGATTAAGGACTATGGCTTCAGTACTGTAATAGCTATACAGTGTGCATATTTAGTAATGAGCTTTGGCCGGCTAAGCTCTAGCTGTATTCAACTGGACGTATAAGAGAATTTAAGTACCTTTTATCTGTACTTTTTTCAAATAATACAGCATTTTAATTGATTTATTTGCATTGCATTGAATATTAACTGAACTGGAAGTTCTGACTCTGTTTTTTCAGTTAGTGCTTGCTAGACTTTATTGCCTGTTAGAATTCCTGCATAGGCAGTAATTGCAGTCGGGGGTAGTCTCATTCATTGATCTTCTGTTACTGCCTATTTAAGTGGTACATTTGGGAATATTTTCTGTTAAAACCTGAGCTTTGGCTGGCTAAAATCTAACTGTATTCAACTGGACGTATAAGAGAATTTAAGTACCTTTTGTCTGCACTTTTTTCAAATAATACAGCATTTTAATTGCTTTATTTGCATTGCATTGAATATTAACTGAACTGGAAGTTCTGACTCTGTTTTTTCAGTTAGTGCTTGCTAGACTTTATTGCCTGTTAGAATTCCTGCATAGGCACTAATTGCAGTCGGGGGTAGTCTCATTCATTGATATTGTGTTACTGCCTATGTAAGTGGTACATTTTGGAATATTTTCTGCTTACAACCTGAGCTTTGGCCGGCTAAAATCTAACTGTATTCAACTGGATGTATAAGAGAATTTAAGTACCTTTTGTCTGCACTTTTTTCAAATAATACAGCATTGTAATTGCTTTATTTGTGTTGCATTGAATATTAACTGAACTGGAAGTTTTGACTCTGTTTTTTCAGTTAGTGCTTGCTAGAGTTTATTGCCTGTTAGAATTCCTGCATAGGCAGTAATTGCAGTCGGGGGTAGTCTCATTCATTGATATTCTGTTACTGCCTATTTAAGTGGTACATTTGGGAATATTTTCTGCTTATAACCTGAGCTTTGGCCGACTAAGATCTAGGTATATTCAGTTGGACGTATAAGAAAATTTAAGTACCTTTTATCTGCACTTTTTTGAAATAATACAGCATTTGAATTGATTTATTTGTGTTGCACTGAATATTAACTGAACTGGAAGTTTTGACTCTGTTTTTTCCATTAGTTTTTTTCAGTTAGTTCCCCACCCACCCTCCCTGGTTTTGTTTTGCTGTTAATCTTGGTGGCTTTGAAACTGACTGCCCCTCTTGTAAATTTGTGTTTGGATACTCCTTCTGAGCCCATCTCATTTGCTCACTCACCTGAGTGCAGTGAGATCATATTCTGATTTCAGGCACTCCTACTGCATACAAAGAGAGCATCTGGGAAATAAAAAAAAATGTTTAAGCTTGTTTCCTGCCTTTCCTGTAAGTGGTCTAGACTGTTTGTAGGCTTCTGAGCCCCCAAGCCTTTTTGTGTTGGAGGGAAGCGCTCTAGCTTAATTTTGTTTTTTAGAACTAGCCAGTTTTCTATTTCAGCACTCAAATCTGTTTTTTTTTACCTCAGCACTTGTTCAGAACTTGTAAGCACAACATAAGCTGCAAATTACTACAGCACTCAACTTTCCTCACTTGTCTAGAGGAAAGCAGTTTTTAGTACTTAATAAATAAGCACCTATCCAGGCATGTCTAAGGGTCAGCTCCCAGTGATTTCTCCTGTCTACCTGATGAATCTTGGCATCTTGGGGCAATGCAGCAATTGCCTCATGTATGCAGACAACCCTCTCCTCCTACCACCCAACACTACAACCTGTGAGAGATGCACTTATATAGCCAAACTGGAAGCAAAGTTCTCTTCACCCAAGACTGGACTAGACAGTCAAGAGGAGAAGGTAAACACTTGCACCACACCACACTCATCACACAGTCCCTCAAAACCTACACCACCAAAACACACACATAGAAACACAAAACACACACCTACATTCATGGAGGCTCTCCCTGCCCAAGCATCAAGGACCTTCAAAGCAGAAACACAAGCAAACTCCACCCCCCAACACAACCCAAATGGCACATAGCCCACAAACTCAGTGTGCCACTCAACCACAGCCCATAAGACATAACAACGTACCCAACACTCTAGTCATAGGTGACTCTATAGTCAGGCACACTGATGCTCCACTCACCAGGGTAAACAAGGAGAATAGAAAACTGGCCAGGATCCGCCACATATTGCACGCACTCAGGTCACTCCAAAACAAGTACAAATATGACACTGTCATTGTCCATGTTGGTGTGAATGACCTGAGATGTACCTCCTTGGACTACATGAAAAGAGACATGGAGGAGCTCTCCGATTTTGTAGCCCAGGCAGGTATGACCCTAGCCCTGAGTAGCATCCTGCCATCACCGATAATAATACCACAGTACAAAGACAAAATGATTCAACAATTGGCTAAGCTTCTGGTGTCATTTTAAGGGGATCCAGTATTTGTCTGCCTGGGACGACATGATCGACAGACCATGATGCTTTGCCAGAGATGGCCTGCTCCTGTCGCCCTTGGGATTACGGATACTGGCTAAGGCTCTTGCCACCCCTATAGTGCCTTTTTTAGGCAATGTTCAAATGACAAATTCACCACCATAACAGGTACAAGCAAGCAAAATCTGAGGGTAATGCTACTCAATGCTAGACATCTAAACCTCAAAATGCACTCACTCGAGGCACTCCTTAAAATGGAGAACATTGACATATGTGCAGTGACAGAGACCTGGTTCAAAGCTCCAGAGAGCACCCCCTGCATTACCAGGCTAGAATTCATACCACACCTTTCGGCCACCTACCCCGGAATGAAGCACTAAAGGTTGAGGCATGTCTATATTCATTAAGGATATCCACACCTCCAGGCTAGTTGCACAGCATAATGCATCCAAGATTATCCAAGTGCAACTAACTCTGGGTAAGACCGTAATCCAAATTGCAGCTTGCTACAGACCCCCCCCCCACACTGTGCTCCAGGATTCCCACTCCTCATTTCTTGATACACTGGAAAGTATTAGGGTACAACCCAACACCCTAATAATGGGTGATTTCAACTACCCCACCATTAACTGGGAAAACTACTCATGTACCAACTCTTTTGCTCAACATTTTCTGGAATTCATAAATTCCAACAGACAGATACCTGGTGTCAAAGCTCAATGCCAAAAAGTGTATTGTTATCCCCTTTCGTAAAAACTTTGTACCCATGAACTACCACATAAGTGATAGTCTACTTAATGCCGAAAGTGTGATAAGAGACCTTGGGACACAGGTGGACAGTAGTCTCTCCTTTGATAATTACATCGCCACAGTGGTCAGGAAATCCTTCTACGTGGCTCACTTCATCACAAAAGGTTTCTCATCCAGAAAAAAAGATGTAATTTTCCCCTCTACTCATCACTCATTAAACCCATTATAGAGTACAACGTCCCTTTTGGTATGTACCTCACAAGACATCTACAACAACTGGAAAGGCCACAGAAATCCCTCACAAAGAGGATAACTGGCCTCAAACAGATGACCTATGCAGACCATCTCAAAAAAACTCCAGCTTTACTCCGTCGCATATCGCCTACTTAGAGGCTATCTATGCCTAACATACAAAGCTATGTCAAACCCAGAGCTGTTGGACATGCTCCACTTAAAGAAATCCCAGTCCCTTTGAGCTACATGCTCTAGGGACCTAAACCTTGTCACCACAATAAACAGAACATGCTGGAGGGATAGATTCCTGTCCAAGAGACTTCCCATACTCTGGAACAGGCTACCTATCTATGTCAAACAGAGCTCCTCATTAGCACGCTTCAAGAAAAATCTTGATGATTGGATGAAAAATAGGAAATTCACCCCAGGGATCACTTCTGTGGCTCTGCTCGACAGGGGCACAGGAAAATAATTTTCTTTTGTGGTGAAAGCCAGGGTACCTTTTTAGCTAGGCTTATATAGGCCCTAGGGCTAATAGCCTAGTACCTACCTATGAACCTGTGAACCTATAAGGAACACAAGCTGATTAAGGACTATGGCTTCAGTACTGCAATAGTTTTGAGCACTTAATCAATGTTTTATTAATTATAAAAAATATAAAAAATGAACAAACATAGGAATCTGTCTAGTTCTAACCTCACCACCATATGTTTTGAAAAAAAAAAGAGAAATACTAGTGGTCTTAAAACTTTGTTGATGAGCTTAGTCCCAATAATTCCTAAAAAATCATGAAAACCAGGTAGTGTTTCAAAGCAACAAACCTTTATTTGTCACGGACCTGATGAAGGTTTTACGGCATTAGTTAACCAAAAGTGATTTCAGTTAAAAGTCAGTCTTTGTATGTGTATGTTAAGCTTTTCTTAATACCTGATTTGGGAATGTGTGTTGCAAATAGATAGGTAAGAAAAGCTTAACATACACATAAAAAGACTGACTTTTAACTGAAATCACTTTTAGCTAACTAATGCCTTAAAGCCTTCATCAGGTCTTTGACAAGAACAAAATGCATATAACTGAAAACTAGTATTTAGTTTGACCTAATTAGTAGTATTAGTCTGGGGGGGGGTGGGTAATTGTGGTTCTAAAATGCACTTTTTACGGCCCTGTTTATATTGTTTCCCTTGAAAAGGCTGGTTTAAAATTAAACAATATTTATATTTTCCACACCTACATCTAAGTGTATAAAAGCTGATATTTATTTATTTAACATCTGTTGACCAGGAAAGTCCGACTAGGACAGAGCCTATTTGCAGTGGAGGCCTGGAGAAAAACACTCCAGACATGTCTTTGGAGTGTGGGAGGAAACCAGAGTATCCAGTGGAACCTACACAAATGCAGGGAGGACATGCAGACTCCACACAGAAGGCACCCCAGCCAAAAATCAAACTGGCGAACCTCTTGCTGTGAGGTAACAACATTAACTGCTTCACCACTCTCCCCCCAATAGTAAGTTTAACATTGTAAAATATTTTTGATTTTTTTTTACTGAGGATCACATGTCTGTGACAAATAAATGTTTGTTGCTTTGGAACACTACCTGGTTTTCATGATCTTTTTGGGAATTATTTTGATTGAGCTCATCAATTAAGTTTTAAAACCATTAGTTTCTCTGTTTTGTTTTTATTTTATTAATTATAAAGAAGGCACAAGCTAAGGAATGATACAGCATTTAAGGGAATGTTTAGCATCATTAACAAAATAAGTTAATATTATCAGCTGTATGACAAACTTCCTAGTTGCTACTTTATATAGGTATGGTCAGTATTAAGGACACATAGATAGTAACATTTATAAAAAAGTAACTGTAAATAATTTATTACATTTTAAGAACAGTCACCCTTACTCCACCAAGAGGAATATTATCCTAAAGGGCATTTTAGAAGAATAATAAGAAACACTACAGATATATCTTCAGCAGATGAACACTTAGCTAATAAAAAAGCAAATTAAGTAAAGAAAATAACCGGACAGATTATTAAAAAAGAAAAACGGAAGCTGAATGATGCCTTAGATAAGGTGCAATTAAGTCATATTTAGGTGAGAGGGTGAGTCATGATACTACATTGAGAATCTATTTATTTATTTTTATTTGTTAACCAGGCAGATAGATTGGTCGGTCCAGAGACCCTTTTTAGCCAGGAAATGATATGAGGAAAATGGAAAAGGTAGTGTAGAGATGTTACAAAATATTGTACAGTATGGGCTGCACAGTAAAGGTGTAGAAGAAATAATAACAGCTGTGATATTTTACAGACAAAAGGTGAAATCAGAAAGTTAATACCTTAAAAGCCATTGTTTTTTATGTAAAGGCAAGCAGTCTAAAGGAATTATTTGAATGAAAAAGTGGTGATAATAGCAACAAAAATTACAAAAGTAATGGGATCACAATCTGTGAATATGTAGAGAGTGGAAATGTTTTTTGTTAATTTCTGTTACAGGCAAATGGTAATATTTCAATGATTTTGCAACATGTGTGGCAGAAAAGCTAGTTTATTTACCTAAATGCAAGCCTGGTAGTATTTATATAGGAAAAACAGAATGCAGTTTTCAAGTTAGGATAAAACAACATACCTTGAAAATAGGAAAGCCAGGAGAGACAAATGCATTATATAACTATAACAAACATCCACACCACAATGTGGAGTTTAAATTTTAGGTTTTGCAGACAGATAACTTTCCATGTGAGGTAGGGATTTAAGAAATGAACTGCTATGTATTGAATTAGAATAACAATTCATTCTAAATAGTACAAATGAACCAGAACCTGATGAAGTTTCTTTAAAATCATACATCAGAAAGATAGGCATGGGAATGTTTAGTCTGTGTAGTGTTCACTGTAAAACTGTTTATTTTTGTGTGTTTTTGTATAATGCTTGAAAATAACAGATAATTTAATTTTAACAAAGGTTGTATTCATGATTTTAGTGCAATGAACATTTAACTTTTGTTTCATCTGATTGTGTTAGCACAATTAATTCTTAATGCCTGAAAAAGGATTTGTAATTTGTCCGAAAGGAAAGGCCAGCAGCATGTTCTTTGAGTTTAATTATAGTTTAATTAGATAGATAGATAGATAGATAGATAGATAGATAGATAGATAGATAGATAGATAGATAGATTTTTTTTACATGTTTTACAACTTATTTCGCATTCCTGTTGTTTTGTGTTGTGGTACTGCTATACAGTTTTAACTTAATGTGGCACAGAAGTGAAGTCTAATTAGTCTGTTTGGTCCTGGTTACATGTTTTCTACCATCAACCACAATTTATCATCAAATAAGGCTTGCAGAGGACACCAATATCAATTTTAGTAAGAAAAAAAATAATTGGATTGGGGTGAAACTGCATCTCATTGTAAGCATTGCTCCTAATAATAACAAGGATATGTATGCACTACTTGAAACTTGTCAAGGTTACCAGTTTCAGTAACTACAATTGTTCTGCACTACAAAAACACTTCACTATAGTAACTGAATACCACATTTCTAATAGAACCACTGGCGTGTGCTCTGAGATTGAACAGTGCAAGCAGAGATAATATGCAAGATATGTTATACACTTTCTTTCATCAGCAGACCAAACCCCACCAACCAGCTATTTTCTCCCACCCAGCCAAGAGCTAATACAGTCCTGTTTGCATATGGAAAGAAGTAAGAAAACAAGCTTGTTTCATTGATTAAAGATAATTCTTACTGTACACAGGACAGTTGAAATGCAGACAATAAATATTGGCTAAGCAGGTGTGCTTGGAGACAGATAGTATCTTACCCCTGAGGCTTGTTGTAATATACCAAACCAGTTGAACTGGTTATTATGACTAGATGCTATTGATCCATTTAGATACCACAAGTTTCGTTTCTTTTTTTCCTTCTTCATTTTTTCAATTTTATTTTTACTGACATTTTTTATTTTTGCATTACTATTTCTATATTTACTTTGCAACTTGAAGTTAATGTCTTGCTGTTGTTTGATTTTTTAATGACTGATTTTTTTATATATTTTCACTTTCTGTGTATGTATGTTTGATGAATCAACCATGGGACAATGCTTTGTGTAATGTTTTGTTTCTGTGAACAGCGGCAAGGTTTTTTTCTTTAGATATATTCCTTTTGTGCTTCGGTTGTTTTAGTAGAGCTGGGAAGATTATGCAGATATGATTTTTTTTTTACTGATATCACTCCAGTTCGATTCTCAGCTGGAGTGCCTTCTGTGTGGAGTCTGCATGTCCTCCCCGTGGTCGAGTGGCTTCTGAAAGACATGTGTGAATGGGCGTGCCTTTGCTGAAGGCTTGGCGTTGGGCTGGCAACTCAGCACTATTAAAATCTACTGCCAATCATTAGCGGACCGGAGTTCCACTGTGGCGACCCCTAACCAGGAAAAGCTGAAAAAGACAAACATCATTTTATTCCTGAGATGAAATTTTAAAACATGACTGTATACATGTATTATGCTTTCTTATTTCCCTGTTTTCTAATCTCACTGTCTTATTTGTCCTTGCAGCCCTTCTCAAAGTACATGGTTGCAATATAAAAGCTGCATTGCTATATGATTGATAATACTTAACCTTTGCACTTTGTACTATGAATTTTGGGCCCTTATAGCATTTACAACTAATTTTTCATTGGTAAAATAACATGTATGTCTCAAAGTGCAGTTTATATTAATAAGCATAAGAACTCAGAAGTGTTTTTGGCTGCCTCTTTAGTGCAGTTTCCAAAAATAATGTTGTGGTTTGGCTCAAGGTATTGTCTGTCCACTCTTTCAGACTAGCTGCAAAACATGCAGTACAGTAAATACACTATGAAAATGAATCTATCTGATGGAGTATTTAAAACATCTGTAAGCTTTTAACAACTGGATAACATTTTGTACTAAGTAGCTAAAAAATCAAACAGAATTTGAATAATATTATCAACTTTAATATAATGGTGGGACCAGGGGGTTGGCAACAGGAATGACCAATAACTGATACAAATTCTTAAGGTTAATGACCCATTTTTCTAAATGGGATCTCAAAACATTACTGTATTTCAGTGCAAGTTGCACTGATACAGAAATAATTCAGATAATCCAAAGAACACTTCTTCCTTTAAATTGTGATTCATTAACGGATTATAAAGAACAGAAAAGAAACATATTACATGAATACAAACCACACATAAACACACACACACACACACACACACACACACACACACACACACACACACACACACACACACACACACATTTCACATAAAGTATATCAGCTTTTGTTTATATCACCTGTAAAGTTCTCTCACTGCTGTTACTGCAGAACAGCTACATAAATGGTTGACAAACAAGAAGAGATTAATTTGACATAGGTACAACTCAAACAGCCTACAACATATCATACTTTAGTAATGGCAACTAAATAGTAAACAGCCTGTCTTGGCTATAAATGAGCAGTAATAGGTAGCAATGAACTATACACATTACTTCGAAGCCACTCATTCATGCATAATTGCCTAGCCACAGAGCTTTACCTTCTGTGCTGCGGTCTACATGTAACTATGTGGATGAGTTACAGTCCTACATGTGTACTGCAAAGTATGTATGTTATAACCAGTGATGCTGACTGCATGTAACTGTGTGAATGAACATGTACACTGTAAGGTACATATGTTATAACCAGTGCTGCTGTCTGGATGTAACTATGTGGATGAGTTACAGTCCTATATGTACACTGCAAGGTACATACTATATAACCAGTGCTGCTGTCTGCATGTAACTTTCTGGATGAGGTACAGTCCTATATGTGTACTATATTGTACATACCATACAACCAGTGCTGCTGTCTACATTTAACTTTGTGGATGAGTTACAGTCCTATATGTGCACTGTAAGGTATGTATATTATAAGCAGTGATACTGTCTGCATGTAAGTATGTGGATGTGTTATGGTCCTACATGTGCACTGTAAGGTACATACTGTATAATTAGTAATACTGAGTACATGTAACTATGTGAATGATTTGCAGTTGTATATGTCCATTGTAAGGTACATGCCATATAACCAGTGATGCTGTTTACATATAACTATTTGCTGTAGTTATGGTTCTATATGTGCACTGCAATGCACATGCCATATAACCAGAGCTGCTGTGTACACATACCTATGTAGTAAAATGTTGGTGCTATATACACCGTGCAGGCTGCATACCAGATAACCAGTGCTGCCGTTTGCATGTAACTATATGGCAGAGTTACAGTCCCATGTGTACACTGTAGATTAAATAACCATATAACACATATAATGGGTGGTGTTATTTGCATGTAACTATATGGCAGAGTTACAGTCCCATGTGTACACTGTAGATTAGATAACCATATAACAGATGTAGCCATGTGATAGAGTTATGTGCATGTATGTGTGGAGGTTGTATGAGGACTGCTGTACTGCTAAGCACATTCATTTACATCAAGGGTGTATCATGAGTTTTATAAATTTGGATATAAAGTGCTGCTTGTCCTGTCCAACTTTAAATTTAACTTGCAGTGCTCTTGAACAGATATTTAAATATAAGATACAGAGCCAGCTGCACTGAGAGCATTTATACATTTAAATTCCTACTGAGGTCAGATACCAAAAATACTGTGTCAACTTGCGGAATAAAAATGTTTAGTTTGTTTCCTTAAGCATCTTCTCTACTCAGAGTGGCTACTGTGTTATATTCCACTAAGATGCATGTTGTGCTATATTGCATACCTTTTTACCTCGGACTTCTTCCCTTTGAGATGCCTAATTACATTTATTTGTATACTGCAGCCTTGATGTGCACTGTACCATATATCCTTCCCTCCTTAGCACCTTTCACTGTAACAGTACTGGTCAGTGTGCCAGTGGAATGGCCAATGCAGACTGCAACTACTCTGTGAGCAGTTCATAGCACTGTCCTGCTGCACCAAGTGCCCACAGGGATATGTGCAATTCTGAAAAACAGATAGCTAGATAGATAGATGGAGATACACATACATGCACACAAGCTCACGCATTACATACTGTATATACATATATCTATCTATCACTCTCTCTCTCTATATATATAAATATATATATATATATATATATATATATATATATATATATAATATACACATATATATATATATATATATATATATATATATCTTTCTATATATGTGTGTACGTGTGTGTGTGTGTGTGTGTGTGTGTGTGTGTGTGTGTGTGTGTGTGTGTGTGTGTGTGTGCATGTGTGTGTGCATGTACATATATATATATATATATATATATATATATATATATACATACACACACACACACACACATATGCACATATGTGAGTGTGTGTGTGTGTGTGTGTGTGTGTGTGTGTGTGTGTGTGTGTGTGTGTGTGTGTGTGTGTGTGTGTGTGTGTGTGTGTGTGTGTATTTATATATATGTATTTATACATAGCACACAATCATATCTAAATATATATATATATATATATATATATATATATATATATATATATATGGTTTCATATGAAATCGTCGAATTAACATTACATCGACTCTCAGAACATCGAGACTACTACATCGAAAGCTGAAATCAGCGAAAACAAAAACCGTCGAGTTAGAGAACATCGAGTTTACGGAACATGTATAACCTTGATGAGTAATATAAGTTATAGGTAATACTATACCACTGATAGA
>NC_056732.1:153909141-154054141 GCF_019279795.1 Protopterus annectens
GCTGTGATATTTGGAAAAATACAACTCAGTTAAGTGCTATTATAGTGCAAGACCCAATCTTAACAAATTAACTTATTAAGGTGTGATATCAAGCTAGGCAGTTAAATCTGCCATTACTGACCAGAAATTACACAGCAAAATAAAAAAAAAGATTTGTTTCTGCCTACTGTCCTTACTGGTAAGGTGTCCCTGACTTCCCATTATAAACTTAAAAATTAGCTATAATAACAGGATGTGTGTTCATCTTTATTTTCTCAAGAATACAGAATCTGAAAACCAAATGTATATCATTATTTAGTGACTTCAGTCCTTAGCAATGTGTCCAAAAAAATGTATGTGAAACAGAACAAACATATCACCTGAAAATCTGGACAGTCTGTGAAAATGTGAACAGTTTAGAGGCATGTCAAGGTGAGAGTAAACACAACTTACTATTGTCTTTCTGATGGTGCTCAGCTGAACCTAGTAGTGCATGAAACAGACAAAGCTTCATGCACTACGAAGAATTATGATTGGGTCTCTTATCGTAACCTTTAATTATGTGTTATCAACATGGATGCCAAGATTCACTTCTTTTATTTTCCTCTTCAGGTGAATTTCTTGGAATGGATGTCTGAAACACATAATAAGCAAGTTATGACAGGTGACCCAATCATAATCTTCTGTGTTAAGTTTCTGTTGCAGGGAATGTAAAACACTTCAGAAATGAAAACAGTAATGTAGGTAAAGCTGAATGTGTTGCTGCTAACACTGAACCCTGATAAAAAGGAAAATATAAGAATTGGAGACAATCTTAGGAGGAAAAGTCTTCCAGTACATTAGTATACCAATGTAAACCTGTTCTTTTTCAGATAATATAGCTAATTTTTCCATCCCAATGGATGAGGAAAAATTTTGCCATTAATCTTTTGAAATAAATTCTTCTATTGGTTGGTTCCAGTACTCTGAAATTAACCTCTTACTTATCACGCAGGCATTACAAAACTACAAAATTCATAAAATTAACAAGAGTAATATGCACTCTCCATGAATTAATACATGCAGAAGATAAGAAAAGGAATCCATAGAGAAATAAAAGGATAAGTGAGCTTATTTCTACACTGTCATCAATAACTAAATTGTCCTGCACGGAGCACCTCAATTACACTATGAAGATGGAAAAAAGATAACCTTAATAACCACTTTTATGATGTCACAAAGGTGCTTAACAAATGCCCCTAAGAATTGTTAAAACTGGGTCTCGTCCTGAGAATTAAGAGCAAACAGTGCCTACTGGCAAAGAACTGCTGCAGAAGGTAAAGGCAGATTTAACAGCAGTTAGAGTCTTTGCCTTTCCACTCATATAAATACAAAGTCTGGCAGAATGAAGTGTCAAAATAGTTTTTAAAGCCATTCTTTTTCAGAGAAAGATACATTTTTGTCTGCCTGTTTTACAGACTTTCACATACTTTTAAAGTTGATAAAACACTTCATACATACATTCATGGATGCCAATATTCACTTGTTGAGCTTCTCACTTTAGGTGAATTTCTTGGCATTTATGTCTCAAAAACATAATAAGTCAGTTATGACCAGGATCAGAACATTGCTCTTTTTGACTTGTATAACTTAACTTTCCTCATTCCACACAATCCGACTCCAAAATGAGGTTGGGAAGACTAAGGGTGGTGGAGTGTCTATCTTCATTAAGGACAGGTACACCTCCAGACTGGTTTGCCAGCATAACAAATGGAGCTGACAACTGACAGTTGGCAAGACACCAATCCAAGTTATAGTCAGCTATAGACCCCACCTCCATGACTCAGGACACCCACTCCTCCTACCTGGATCTACTTAATTCCATCAAGGTACCCCCTAACACCCTGATCCTTGGTGACTTCAACTACCCCACCATAGACTGGGTGAACTATTCCTGCACTAATGCACTCACCCAACAATTCCTGGACTTCATCAATTCTTCAGTTCTGAGGTTTTTTACTGGTTAATTGGGTAATTTGTTTAAATCAGTTTGCTTGTTTTCCATTGTTATATATATATATATATATATATATATATATATATAAAAAAAAAAAAGAAATTTGCACTTTATCTGATTTTACTGTATTTGTGTCTTCCTACTTTATTACCTTATTTTGCTTTTGCCTCTTCTTAAAAGTACTCAATTATGTTTATTCTGCTGCATTTATTACTGTTTGGTAGTAGCCTGATTACATTGTAACTGTTATTCTAAGTCTTTTGGTTAAAGCACTTGGGCTTCAGATCAGTTGTTTTACATTAAGGTTTGTGGTCTGTACTGTTGTGGCAGGACAGGTAGCTTACATCCTTCTAAGTTGGGAATTGCTGATTGAAGGCTCAGCGTCTGTTAAAAGTGTATTAGTTTTGGTTTAAGCATTTCTATCTCTTTAATTTCCCTGCTATAAAAAAACGCATTTGCACATTTTTTTGCACTTTTATTCAGCTCAGCAAGTGCCTGCCAGGTGTCCTGCAGAGTTCTACAGCAGCAGAGAGACAAAAGAGAGGCTTTGGAGTGATTATTTTTCTGCATTTTCTTGCTGTCTTTAACTAATTCCGCCTAAAACACCATTTTTTTAGTGTTTCTGTGATTTAAAAAGCTTGTTTCTGCTATGTACTGTACTTATGTGCTGCCTGCACTTGAACTAAGTCATTTTTGTGTTTAAATAATCTGTTTAACTGTTGTAGGCTACACACTAAAGTGCGATAGCCATTTCTGTGCATTTAAAGTGTTTTTTTTATTGTATCTGCTCTATTTTCTGAAAAAAAAAACAAAAAAAAAAGAAACAAATATATATATATATATATATATATATATATATATATATATATATACACACATGATTCCCGCCTTTCTGAACTAGTATAGTCCAGTTTTCAGATTATTGCTGAATTCAGGCTGTGTTACAAGTTTCTTTGTTGCCCATACCTTACTTGGATAGGAGGAAGTTTCTCGGTTCACCTGTGAGAGAGGGGAGCTTTAAGCAGCCTATCTGTCCCTGGAGGAGTGGTTTCAGCCCAGAAGTTAGTAGTTTATTGGCCATTTTGGGTAATTTCTATCTCTTTCATTTCCCTGCTATAAAAAATGTATTTGTACAGTTTTGTGCACCGGACAGCGCTGGTTAGCTAGGGTTAAACTATTCCTGGCTCCACAAAGTCTATTCTTCAATTTTTCCCTTGGAACTAGACAAACTTTCAACTTAAGCACTCAAACCATTCATTTCACAGCCCAACACTTGCTCAAAACTCATAGCAAGCATTAATTAACCCTAGCACTAGACTGTATATACTGTCCAGAAGGGCAAGGCTCTCTATTTGTCCTTAACAGCCAATCAGTAAAACAGCTCACTTTACCTATTCAGGCATATCCAAAGGGCAGTTTCAGGTGTACTCTCCAGTCCAACTGGTGAATCTGGGCATTTTGAGGCAATGTTACAACTGCCTCATGTACACAGACAACCCTCTCCTCCTACCACCAAACACTAATATATGCGAGAGATGCAATTATACAGCCAAACTGGAGGCAAAGCTGTCACAACCCAAGACTGGAACTGACAGTCAAGAGGAGAAGGAAAATACTTGCAACACACCACCAGTCTCACATAGACCTACTAATCCAACACCAGAAAATAACACACATAAATACATGAAAACATACTCGGAGGCTCTAAATAAAAATCTGCAAAAGCAACAGAGACCTCCAATGCAGACACCCAAGCAACCTCCACACCCCATCACAAGCCATGAAACACATACTTTACATAATCAGTGTGCCATGCAATCATAGACCTTAAGGCAAAATAACATACCCAACACACTAGTTATCGGCGACTCTATAGTCAGGCACACTGATGTCCCACTAACTAGGCTGGACAAGGGGAAGGTAACAGTTAGCTGCCTGTCGGGTGCCAGGATCCACCATATAACACAAGCACTCAGGTCACTCCAGAACAAGTACAAATACAATGCTGTCATTGTCCATGTTGGTGTGAATGACCTAAGATGTACCTCCCTGGACTACATCAAAAGAGACATGGAAGAGCTCTCTGATCACATAGCCCAGGCCGGTATGACCCTGCCCTGAGTAGAATCCTGCCCTCACCAAGAATGATGCCTCAGTATAAAGAAAAAATGATCAATTTCAACAACTGGCTAAGTTTCTGGTATCTGTCTGCCTGGGATGACATGCTCGACAAGCCATGTTGCTTCGCAAGAGATGGCTTGCACCTGTCATCCTTAGGCTTTCGAGTACTGGCTAAGGCTTTTGTACCCCCATAGTGCCTTTTTTAGGCAAAGCTCAAAAGACAAACCCACCACCATAAATAGCACAAATAACCAAAAACTGAGGGTAATGATACTCAACGCCAGAAGTCTAAACCTCAAAATGCATGCACTCGAGGCACTCCTCAGTATGGAGAACATTGATATCTGTGCAGTAACAGAAACCTTGCTTAAAGCTCCAGAGAGCATCCCAGCACTACCATGCTATAACTCATGCCATACTTTTTGGCCACAGAACCGGGACCAAAACACAAAAGGTGGGGGTGTATCCATATTCATCAAGGATACCCACACTTCCAGGTTAGTGGTGCAGCACAATGCCTCAGAGATCATCCATGTGCAACTAACAATGGGCAAAACTGCAATTCAAATTGTAGCTTACTTACAGATCACCCACCATGATCCAGAACCCCCATTCCACATTTCTGGAGACACTGGAAAATATGAAGGTCCTACCAAATGTCCTAATATTGGGTGAGTTCAATTATCCACACATTAACTGGGAGAACTACTCAAGTACTAACTCGCTTGCCCAATGCTTCCTAGAATTTATAAACTCGAACACCCTGGATCAACTGGTTAACACCCCCACCAGAGGTGACAACATATTGGACCTAGTCATCACCAACATGGGTGACCAGTGTTCTACACCAGAGGTCAACCCCTCGCTGGATAGATCAGACCATAGACAAATCACTCTGGATATCCACATTCCACCTCCAATCAAGGAAACCACCATTAAAAACTTTTCAAAAGCAAACCTCACGTTACTTAAGATGGAGGTAGAAAGGTACACAGCCCCCATGCTAAAGGACAATGCTGTCCAAGCTGCTGAATCCCTTACAAAGGCCCTCGACGAGCACCTGCAAGAATGCATGGATCGTGCTATCCCAAGCAAAACCAAGACTCACTCCTCCAAGAAAAGGAAACCAGTCTGGTGGACCCCTGCCATAAACAAGCTATACAATAGAAGGAGGAAACTAGTACAGAAAAGAGTAAAATCCCAAGAAGGAAAGACATCCCTGATCAGTATCAGCAAGAAACTATGATCCCTCATAAAATCATCCAAGGCTAGCTTTGAAAGAAGAATTGCCAAGGACTCCAAAGATAACCACAAAGCGTTCTTTAGCTATGTCAAGAACCTAAGTGGAAACTCTCAGATCTGCTCTGAGTTAGTGCAGAATGGCACAAAATACACTGAACTGACTGATATTGCCAACATTCTGGCAGACAGGTTTAGTGCAAAATTCACCCCCCTCTCACCCCCTAAAGGGCCCATAACCATACCAGAAGAATGTACAGACCCAGCAATCACTGACACACAGTTTAAAACAGCCCTATCCAAAGCCAAAAGCACAGTTTCAATGGGACCAGACGGTGTCCCAGGCTGTGTCTTACATGAACTCCAAAATGAACTAACCCCTCACCTAAACACACTGTTCAAACTCAGCCTCTCTACAGGCTATGTACCCATAGAGTGGCACACAGCAACAGTTATCCCACTCCACAAAGGTGGTGCCACAACGAACCCCAGGAACTATCGCCCTATAAGCCTGACTAGCCTGGTCTGCAAGGCTATGGAGCACATCATCATGGAACTCATTAACAGAGACATTGGGAACCTCCAAACATTGGACACTACATAGTTTGGCTTTGTTAAGAGCAGATCATGCCTCCTAAACCTGGTGGACTTCTTTGAGACAGTTACCAAGGTTTTAGATGAGGGAAAGGAGGTCCACATAGCCTACCTAGACCTTGCAAAGGCTTTCAACACCATTCCCCATTCTGGTATTATAGACAAGCTCACCAGCCTGAACATAAACCCCCTACATCATGAGATGGGTTGCCAATTGGCTCACGGATAGAACCCACATGGTGAGAGTTGCAGGGTCTAGGGCCGGACTCTAAACTGGTTACAAATGGTGACCCCCCTGGGCTCAGTCCTGGGACCCCTCCTGTTTGGTATATACTTTTCAGAGGCACAGGCTAGCACAGGAGGACTATGGCTGACCAAGTTCGCAGATGACTGCAAACTCTCCAGCTGATACAGACATCCTCCAGAAGGGTCTCACTGAGATGGATACCTGGTGTCAAAATCATGGACTCGAGCTAAATGCCAAAAAGTGCATAGTCATCCCCTTTGGAAAAAATGTACCCATGAGCTACCACATATGTGGTAGTCCCCTGAATACAGAAAATGTAATAAGGGATCTGGGGACCCAAGTAGATAGTAATCTCTCCTTTGATAATCATATTGCGAAGGTGGTAGAAAATCCTCCTATGTGGCCCACCTAATCACAAAAGGGTTTGCATCTAGAATAAAAGAGGTTATTGTGCCCCTCTGCTCATCACTCATCAGACCCATCATGGAGTACAATGCCCCATTTGGGATGTACCTTACAAGACACCTGCAACAGCTGGAAAGACCACATAAGTACCTCACCAAGAGGACTACTGACCTCAAACAGATGTCCTATGCAGCCCGACTGAAGAAACTCCAGCTGTACTCAGTTGCATACCGCTTACTCAGAGGTGATCTCTGCCTGACATACAAGGCCATGTCCAACCCAGAATTGATGAACATGCTCTACCTAAAAAAAAAACAAACCCCGAGAGCCACATGCTCTAGGGATCTAAACCTTACCACAACAATAAATAGGACGTGCTGGAGGAATAGATTCCTGTCCCAGAGACTCCCCATGCTTTGGAACAGGATTCCAATCTACATTAGGCAGAGCCCCTCACTAACACTCTTCAAGAGAAATCTTGATGAGTAGATGGGAAACAGAAAATTTACCCCGGGGATCACAGCAGTGTCTCTGTTGGACAGAGGCACAGGGAAATAATGGCTCTGCTGGACAGAGGCACAGGGAACTAATTGAAGGAGGCGGTGAAAGCCAATACATTCTGGATAGGCTTACAGATGCCCTCAGGCAGATAGCTTAGTACTTACCTATGAATCTATGAACCTATAACGCACTAGACCAGCTTGTCTCATCCCTCACAAGGGGAGATAACATTTTGGACTTGGTTCTCAAGAACATGGGCAACCGTTGCACCACTCCCATAGTATGTTCTTCCTTGGTAAGATCAGATCATCAGTCTCTCTCATTCAAAGTTTCTATCCCCACCCAATGCCCCTCCCCCAGTCATAATCAGGCTAAAAAAATTCTCAAAAGCCGACTACAACCTCCTATCAGTAGCTTAACACCACCGCCCCCTTCAGAGTATGCAGACAACTATGCTGAACAGTGCACCAATGCATTATATAAGCAGCTGTACAACTGAATGGACTCAGCCATACCCAACAGAACTAAAACCTGCTCCTCAAGGAAGCACAAACCTGTCTGGAGGATATCCTCTATCTACAGGCCTTACAACAAAAGGAAGAAACTGTTGTCCAAGGGTAAATAGGAACAAATTCCAAATTGGATAAATTCCCTCCTTAGCCTCAACAAGCAAATTAGATCACTAGTGAAAACCACCAAAGCCAATTATGAATCACAACTAGCCTCTGAAACTGAGGGAAACCACAAAGCCTTCTTCAGTTATGTCAGGAACCCCCATGGCAAAGCTCAGGTCTGTTCCAAATTAGTACTTAATTGTATCACTTACACTGATCCTGTTGACTTAGGCAACCTGCTAGCAGATAATTCAGTGCAGACTTCACCCCCCCATCTCCCGAAAGGCCCTTTCAACATCCCCAATATTTGTCCCGCACCTCACATCTCCATAGATCGAGTGTTAAAGGCACTATTCAAGGCAAAGAACATAGCTTCCATGGAACCTGATAGTATCCCAGGCTGTATTCTGCACCAGCTCCAGTAAGAACTAGCTTCACTATTGAGCACCCTATTCAACCACAGCCTAAGTACAGGCTTCATTCCAACAGAGTGAAGAACTGCCATTGTCATCCCCTTGCACAAAGGTGGTGCCACTACTGACCCTGGAAACTATCACCCCATTAGCTCAATAAGTCTGATCTGTAAAGCCATGGTGCATATTATTACAAATCTCATAAACACGTTCATAGGCAATCTCCAAGCACTTGACCCCACCCAGATTTGTCAAGGGCAGACCTTGTCTGTTGAACCTGGTTGACTTCTTTGAGACTGTCTAAGGCCCTGGATGACGGAATGTCAGTACATACAGCTTACCTTGACTTGGCCAAGGCCTTTGACACAATCTCCCACTCTGAAATCATCAAAAAGCTAACACAACTTGGCATAAATCCCTATCTCACCAGGTGGATGGCCAACCGATATGACCCACAAGGCAAGATAGGTGCCTCCACCTCTGATAGCAGACCTGTCACTAGTGGAGTTCCAGAGGAATCTGTCCTGGGACCCCTACTGTTTGGCATCTTTTCTCAGAGGTCCAGGCAAAGACAAAAGGCCTGTGGCTGACCAAGTTTGTGGACAACTATAAGTTGGGTGCTGTCATTGATTCCCCAAATGATGTTAACATACTGCAAGAAGATCGCACAACAACTAATGACTGGTGCCAAGGTCATGGCCTCAAGCTAAATGCAAAAAAAAATGTATCATCATGCCATCTGACAAAAACATGACCCCTACCAATTATCACATCGATGGCAACTCCCTAAGTACACAACCTGTAGTGAGAGTCCTGGGTACTCAGGTTGACAACAATCACACATTCAACCATCATGTAGCAGCAGTGGTCAGAAAAGACTTTTATTTGGTTCATCTCATAAGTAAAAGGATTGCATCCAGAAAAAAGGAAGTTATTACCTCTCTATACACCTCCCTCATTAGACCAATAATTGAGTATAACTCCCTTTTTGGTATGTACTTCACCAAACATCTGCACCAAATGGAAAGGATACAGAAATACCTCACAAAGAGAATCCATGGCTTCTAACACCTGTCCTATGTGGACAGGCTCAAATCACTATCAGTCTACTTGGTATCGCACAGACTGCTCAGGGGTGAGCTGTGTCTCGCCTACAAGGCAATCTCAGACACTGCCCTACTAGAGATGCTCCATATCCATAAGTCTAACTCCTCATGTATTACCCACTTGAAAGGCCTGAATCTAATATGCGACATCAAAAAAAAAAAACTGCTGGAGAGACAGGTTTGTCTCCCAGAGGCTGCCCTGTCTCTGGAATAGACTTCTCATACATGTCAAACACAGCACCTCGCTGACCCTCTTTAAGCACAACCTTGATGAGTGGATGGGAAACCAGAAATTTGTCACAGGGGTTCCACCTGTGTCCCTTATTGACAGAGGTGACAGGTGCTGAGTGAGTTTTTTTTGGGGGGATAAACTCTTGGCTAGGCTTGTAAGGGCTCCAGGGCCATTAGCCTAGTAACCTCCTATGATCCTATGATCCTTTACAAATATACCCAACTTTAATCAACTATAATGAAATTTATCAAGAAAAAAAGGCAGTAAAAAAAGTGTCATCTTCATTTTGTGGTATTTCTTCCTCAAATGTCCTTGCAAAGCTTATAATCATCTTTGACTGGACTTTGAAATCCATTAACTAACGGATACTGAGAGGGAAAGTGAAACAAACCTCTGTTAAAGAGGGAGAAGAGGACGTTGTGCATGTTTCTCGGGTACCCCTGTTGAGGGGACTCTTCATCTTCTTCAGCTGTAGTTTCCATCTCCTGACTATCATTGTCAAACCTCCAGTCCCATGAATTTGCTGGGTATCTCATTTCTGGTTGCATGAAGGTCATCATCTTTGCATAACTGTGAACTTTAAAGATAGTCTGACATGTTTTTTTTGTTTGGGCTAGGAGTTTTGTTACCCATGAGTGGTCTGTATAATTTCAAGGAAGTTCAATCCATGCACACTACCTTTGGAAGATAGACAGCAAACAAGTTATGCACACCATGATCCTGCAGTTTTCTTTTAAATTCCACAGTTTTAAATTATTTCTTCATTGTTGATTTTCAAGTACTTTTTCCCCTTGGACTATCAGGTTTATTGACTGCTGATAGAAATGCAAAATAGCCTGCACAACTTACATTTATATTCCTTGTAAAGATATAGGAAGTTCAAAAAAAGTAAGCTTTTCTGGTCCGTTCTTATTTTCATTTTGAATGTAAACTTCATATCTGGAAGTTGGGGTTGGTTTAATTGTTTCAGACATAAGGAAAAAGGTTTGATTCTCACTTTTTGAAGGGAAATTCGATAGGCTTAAAATGGCCTACAAGAACAGCTAACCTAGCACTTTCCTATGGACCTATATCCTTCAGAAAATACATGCTAATGCTAAACCTGTTATTCTATCCACTTTCTAAGCTTATAATACCAATATTTAAAATCTGTCCCTAATTCTGCCTTCTCCATCATTTTTGGCTTTTTCCAGAAGTTGTCTCCTAAGAGGCTGAGAGATTTAACTAGCTCTGTCATGATGCCAGCCACTCAATCATTGTTGCCAGCTGTAGAGTTACTGTGAAGAGTTCAAACCCACAGCATTGTCAGTTGATCTGACTGATAACAGTCACAGGCATCCAACAAATTAGAAAATGAGCCAAATACCAGTTTACTCAGCAGTCTTTTTTAGTGGCACAGAGCTTCATTAAGGCAAGGTTTACACCCTGAATGCCAATAAAGCTGTAATGCATAGACGTGTGAGCCTTATATCATACAAATGAATCTTTATTGGCTATAAGGTGAAGCCTTTTCTACATAGAGCATAAACCTTTCCACACAGATGACTTTTACAAAATAGTTAGAATATATGCAATTTTGTAGGAGTCTATAACAGCAGAGAGAGAGTTATTGGGAGCAGGATTAGGACTACAGGTGTTGACTGCGTATAATATATGTCTGACATATGTCCAGATCTTTTTGGATTAGATCTAAGATTGTTTTGTGGTCACTATAGTAGATGCTTTTATCTGAATATACTTATATTTTTGAGCAATTATGAATCAGTTTAAAGTGTGGTAAGTTTGGGGGAGACTTGTGTTTTAGCCATTCCTTACAAGCCCTCTCCCTTTAAAGTACAGGAAGTCTACTATAGCTGGATAGCCAGGGAGAGTGGTATAACCAGGGAATGTGGTATAACCAGGAATAACTAGGGAGAGTGGCATAACCATGAATAATGAGGGAGAGTGGTATATCCAGGGATGACCAAGGAAAGTGGCATAACCAGGAAGAGTGATATAACCAGGGAGAGTGGTATAACCAGGGAGAGTTGTATAGCCTGGCAGAATGGTATAACTAGGGAGAGTGGTATAACCAGTGAGAGTGGTATAATCTGGTATAAACAGGGAGTATGGTATAACCAGGGAGAGATGTATAACCTGGTATAAGCAGGGAGTGTGATATAACCAGAGATTATTGTATAACTAGGGAGAGTGATGGAACCAGGGAGTGTAGCATAACCAGGGAGATTGGTGTAACCAGGGAGAATGGTATAACCAGGGAGCATGGTATAACCACTGATAATGGTATAACCACTGAGAGTGTTTATACCTTCCTCTTTTTCTTCTTATTAGTACTAAGTTATTTAAAGCATTCATGAAGAGGTTGCTGAATATATGTACAGCTTCATCAAGAAGAATAGCCTGCATGATACACCATTTTAAGGAATTTAACATAGTGGCAAATGAGTCAGGGTTAAAGTTGGTGAGGTTTCAAGTCTTTTTAAACTGGTGTTGCTTAGTATGGTGGGCACTGAGTCTGCTAGCGTATGTTCAGAGGTGATCACTGAGAGAGTCAGAGTGAGTGCCAGAGGAGATGTATTTGATAGGATCACATACCATTATCCAATCGACAGTGGAGCCACTGTCCTTATTAGAGTTATATCGTATGGGAGAGGTGATAGGTTGGGTGAGGCCATGCAGGTAAAGGCTGTTGGTTAGGCATTTTGTAGAGACATTCTAGCAGTTCACATTTATATCAGCTAGTATTATTTTTTCATTGGATATTGCATTGGGAATCCAATTAAGAATATTTTTGAATGTCATGGTATAATTATATATATAAAGCACAATGGTGCAGAGTTGTTTATAGTTATTAAGTCCCACATGGGTAAGAAGCTCTGCATTGTGGGATTTGGGAATAGGTTTAGTATAAGGCAGACGTATGAGGTAGTTGAGGTACACCATAGCTACACCACCTGTGGTTTTATGAGGTCAATCTGCTCTGATGATGTCATTCACTGGTGGTAATATTTAAAGTTTTGTTATATGAGGCTTGAGCCATGTCTTAGTTATAGTAAGTATATCTGGTTTATTCTGGGAGATTCAGGCATGGAGTTCAGAGGCTTCATTACAAATACCACAAATGATTAAGGAGATGAAATTTAGCCGCTTGGGTGGATTGTAGGTATGCAGGTTATTTATTTATTTTTTTCTTGTTTTGGTGTTATTGAGATGAACTCAATGTTAGAGGGTTTTGAATTGATAGAGTAAGAGTAAAAATTGGGGCCTGGTATTTGGTGAGATTGAGTAGGAGGGGCCAGGATTAAGGGGAATGTCACCTGACAGTGGTAAAGAAGAGCACAGTAGATGTGTTTGTGAAAGTTCTTTGGAGGTTAGCTTAGTTATAAATTTTATTTTGATGTGATAGAAGTGGATATTTAGTATGCTGTGTTTGAAGCAGAGATGGGAGTGTCATTACATAAGTTAGAAGCAATTAAATTTGATATGGGATCAGTCGTTTGAGAAGATGAGACACTAATTGTGGGGTAGACATAAGTGTGTGTAAGTGAGATATGTGGAACAGAGATACAATTAGGCTTAAGAATAGCATATTTGCAGAGTTTGCTAAATGAGATAACATAAAATAAGAGCCAAGGAGAGACTGATAGCATTTACTAAAAAAAGGGGAACTAGAGTAGTAAATGTGGGGGACATAGGTTAGCTAATGGTAATGGTGGCAAGGAGAAATAATTGAGGATGGGACTAAGTATTTTTTAGTATTTTCTACAGTTTCTCAAATTAAATATGTGGAAAAAATGCAAGGTAAATAAACAAGAAAAGGAACAATTTTTTTTCTGATAAAACAAAGACACAATAAAAGCATCCTTTAACTCAAATAATATAATGAAGAACTAGACAAACAAGTGTGCTGTTTTCTATATGAATTAATGGCACTGGGGTGTGCATTATAAGGAAATAGCAGACCTTCTAGGTAAGGCAGGCCTTCCATCTGTGGCACTGAGCCTCAAAGCACCTCTTTGCAGTCCATTATTTCCATATAATGTCTACCCTTTAAGGCATTATTAGTTACTTATTACATGGAAACACTTGCTGTTATTTGGATTTATCATCAGTCCATATACAGGTAGGCACTGATTGCAATTCATTATTTCAGGATGTACCATTAATGTATTCATAATTTTAATCAGTACTCCTGCTCCATGTTTCCCTTGTGACTCTGAAATGATTTCCACAATATAGGACAGCTTGACAATTCAGAAGTCCTGAAGTGCAGATATCTAATGCCAAACACGAGGGCATGCGATGCAAGGTAACACAGGAAGAAAGGAGTATGCAAAGGTCATGCTTCTTCAGCATAGTTGCATACAGTGCACTTATGTTTGTTTTTATCATGTTCAGATGGTCCATGTTGGAATAATTAGCTTCATCTAGCCTTGCTTTTCTCTGATATCACAATGATTCCCATTGGAATGGATCAGGGAGTAGGTTACATCTCTTTCTTTTACAAATAGGAATGACCTTTTGAGTTTTATTTGCATTTATGCAATTATTTATGTAGTTAGTCACTCATACTGCACTGTGCCGTAAGACACTTGTTAGTTTTGCTGTATTGTTTTTCCAGTTGTTATAACTAAAGGTCTAATATTTCAGTATTATTGATAATGCTGCTCTCCTTTCTTAGATACGTCTCTGACTGAAGCATATATAGGTTCATAGGGGTGTACTAGGCTAATGGCACTGGGGCCTTTACAAGCCTAGCCCATAGGATTACTCTGGCATCTTGCCACCCGACCTTAGTTTCCAGTGCCTTTGTCCAGTAGAGCCACTGGAGTGATCCATGGGGTGAATTTTCTATTTCCCACCAACTCATCAATATTTCTCTTGAAGAGGGCCAGTGAGGTGCTCTGCTCGACATGTATGGGAAGACTATTCCATAGCATGGGCAGTCTCTGGGTTATGAACCTGTCCCTTCAGCGTGGTTCGTTGATTGTGGTAGTGAGGTTGAGGTCTCTGGAGTGTGTGGTGCGGAGGGATTGGGATTTCTTTAAATGTAGCATTTCTAACAGAGCTGGGTCAGGCATGGCTTTGTAAGTCAAGCAGAGATTGCCTCTAAGTAGGCGATATGAGACAGAGAATAGTTGGAATTTTTTGAGTCTGTCCATATAGGACAAATGTTTAAGGCCTAGGATACTCTTTGTGAGGTACTTTTGCGGCCTCTCCAGTTGTTGGAGGTGTCTAGTGAGATACATGTCAAATGGGGCATTGTACTCAATGATTGGCTTAATGAGGGTAGAGTAGAGGGAAACAATGACCTCTTTCTTCCTGGATACAAAACCCTTAGTAATGAGATGTGCCACATAGAAGGACTTTCTGACCACAGTGGCAATGTGGTGGTCAAAAGAGTGGTTGCTGTCAACCTAATATTTTTAAAGGTAAAGGTTCAGAGTCATTTTTTTCTGAGAAACTCTGTTGACACAGTCACCAATAAATTTTTTGAATTTACATTGATAGTTTCTTTGTCTAGCTACTCTTTCATTTTGTTACATGGGTACTCATTATAACCAGACCTTCTGCATTTATCCAATTAGAGTATTAAATACCACATGCAGGCATGTCCTATTGAATACTTTTTAAAATAAAGATAAATGAAAAAGCTGTGTATAACATCTATTCCTCAGGAACACACGGGCATATCTGTTCGCTAAAGTACTATTTATTTTGGTTTATCTTTCAGTGAGAAACTCCCTATTCATATGTGTCTGTCTATCCATCCTATGTGTCTGTTTATCCAAGTTAAGGAAGCTGTCCTGATGTCTGTGTCTGAAAAGGTCTAGCAAATCAAAAGTCATAAATATAGATGAAGGCTGTAAATGTTGTCAGTAACATCTGTTTTGACATGGAAAGGGAGTTGCCAGTGTGTTACTACAGGGCTATTAACTGGAGACACTGCTATAATAATGTTACTGTAAGAATCATCCCTCAGGAACTGCAAGGTAAATATGTCTGTGTGAAAATATTTTCAGGCAACACTTGTTTTGCTGCATGGTCATAGTCAAGATGGAATGGAAATAGTACAAAAGAACTTGAGGCTTTGAACTATTAGTTGTATAGCAAGTCAGAATTAGTGCAAACTTCAGTACCTCTGGAATAAGCATTCACAACTACAATGAAAATATATCTGAGACAGTGTTATCAGATAATATAAAGGCAAAAAATGTGTGTAAGCAGTATGAGTGTAGTGTAAGGACAGTTGAAGAATGCTATCATATATACCAAATGCAAAATAAGTAGAAACTGTAGTCCGGGCCAGATTAAGGGGTGAACAGAAGAGGTAGATGTCCTGAGCCCTCCAGTGTACATGAGCATACACTGTAATACTTAGCTTCACATTATGATTAGATAGATGGCATGCTGCTGTCTAGAAAACATGCTCATTAAAATAAACGGGCAAATAAAAGGACAAAATAGAAGTTTAAAGCAAAAGAATAATAAGCCTTTTCTGTTCATATATCAGACTACCCCAATGGGCAGGTTAGGTCCTGATGCTGTCTGTATATAACACAGTTTTTGAAACTCCACTGGCTTTCTACACTCACACACATGCACACACACACACCACACACACACACACACACACACACACACACACACACACACACACACACACACACACACACACACACACACACACACACACACACACACACACATGTGCAATAACTAACACATAGAAAGGAGGTGTGGTATGCGTGAGGTCTATACTCACTCTGAATTCTCATGAATTTCAGTATGCCATATGGCATGCAAATCACTGCCAGGACTTCAGTAGCCTTTAATATATGTGCCCATATAGCTAGTATTCTCTTTTACGCCATTAAATGTTAGATGCTCACAGTAGTTTAAATAAGCTTTTCTGTAAGAATATTATTGTATATATAAACACATACATTTAAATTAAGTGAAGTATGTACATAATTTTACAGGAACATTAAGCCCATTTATATTAAAATATCATAATATTATGCATGTTGTATATAACACTGATGGTTTTAAACTTGCAGGATCTCAAAACTTGAAAGTTTGTGTATTCTAGCCAAACAAAAAGCATCTACAATTCTAAACACTGCAATATTATAATAAAGCCTTGCAAGATTATTACACCATTATCTGGACAAGCACTGGCTGTTCCAAATGAGAACAAATTAACAGTATGAAACCATGACCATGAACTTTGCTTCAATGACAGGATAACACTGGGCCCGTCTATAAACTGCTGAAGGAGGAATGGTCATACCTTTCAGCCCTTCTTAACCAAAATGTGTGACACAATGTGTGCTAAGCAGACAAAATGTGAACGTGTGACATATCATTAAACTTGACACTGGAAATGCAAAGCACTGTGAAATCAAATATAATCATGTTTAACATTTGCAGATTATAGACTTTTACAAATTAATATATACGTATGAATCTACATGTGGATGGTCTTTGTGCAAAATTATCTCACTGAAGTACAGAGAGATTTTTAGAGTATTGTTTCTTATAAAGCACAATACTTGAGAGGTATAAATGATGCTGCCACGCAGTCTGGTATGTATTATGGGTTGCCAGGCAAACAATGGCTCATTGCACCTGAGGAATTAAGACAGTTTTACTTGTATGTGTCATGGGTTCTGAACACCTGTTAAAATAACTGGCCTCTTAAAATGACACAAGAAAAAATGGACACACGACATATGGAAAACAGTACATGAATCATCAATTGGCAATCATCAGTTCCCTTTTTTCTCATTTATACATTGTATCGAGGTGTCACCACTTCTTAAATTTATTGCCAGTTTCCTACCTTCTTCCATAGTTATGCCTGATTGTTGCATCTCTTCACTCATGCAATCCATCTTTTGGTTGTTTGTGTTCATCTCCTCTTTGCTTCTTCATCTCTCCCAACTCTTCTTTATCAAAATGATATTCTGCTTTCCAGCACATGTACTGTTCTCCTTTACCTTCTCCATAAATAGAGTTACTTTTGACTTCTACTTTGATGTTCTAATATTTTCATCTGTCCCACAGTATACATCCAACTATGTAGTTTAGACACTTCCTCTCCATCACTTCAAGCCTCCTCACAAGCTTTCATAGCTGTTTTGCCTCAACTGCCCAGGTCTCTGTAGCATACAGAATCACTGGTTATACCACCATTTTGAACACCTTACTTTTCAGCTTCTTTTGCAGTCCATTGTCACACACTATCCCTAACAATTTGTGCCAGTTAGCTGCAGTACATCTGATTATTTCTTTAACCTTGTCATTCAGACTTGCCTTTACCTCAACCATACCTCTGAGATACTTGCAACCATTAACCTGTTCTACTATTTTTTCTTCTGTTTCATTCTTTTAGCTTATTGTGATTTCTTCCATTTGCCACCATGACTATTGCCTTATCTGGATTTGGTTTCATACCCTGTGCATTCAGTCTTGCATTACATTCTTCTGGAATTATTGAAGTTACTGTAAAGAGGATGCTTGCAGTCCCATAACAAAGGAGACATACATGCAGCAGCTTTGTTGATCAGTCTCTTCTAAACTGTTTGCTGATGTCATCCATCACCAGTATGAAGAGGACTGAGCTCACATTAGATCCCTGATGTACACCCACTCCCACTGGGAATCCCTCTGTGAGTCTGAGCACTGTTAATGCTTGTGTCATTGAGTCCTTGTACATAACTTGCAGTAATTCTACCAATGTATTTGTAACTTCAAACTACTGCAGGATTGTCTGAAATCAGTTTTGCTGGGACCTTGTCACACACATCCCCAAAGTCTAGGAATGCCCAGTTGGACTCTTTCCCCATCTTCAACTTCTTCTCCATTATCTGTCTTGCTGCAAACATTGGATCAATTGTACTGCATCCTGCTCAAGTCTGAATTGCTCATCACCCATCTTACTTTCTGTTACTGCTTTGTGTATATATTTATCAGTCAGCTTTTCCAGAAATCTCTTGCAGTGTGACAGGAATTTGGTAACTCTGTCCTGACCACAGTTGTGAATGCCTCCTTTGTTCTTCTATACTGGCACTACAATGCTTATTCTCCAGTCATCTGGGATACACCTTTCTCTCTGTACTAAGACAAGTACTGTTCAGGAGCCAGTTCTCCCTTAATGTACCCATTACCTCGAACATATCTGCCATGACTTCATCTGAGCCTGCTGATTTTCCTGACTCCATTTTCCATAGTGGATTTTCACTTCTTCTAAGGTGCGTTCTTCTTTTTATTTTATCATAGGCTTTGTTTTGGGTGTTACAGTTTCTGTGGGGTTTTCTTCATTTATAAGCTGCAGGATGTAACTGTTCCATCTGCTTTTGATATCCTCTGGACTTGTAAGCTGGTTGTCACTGACATCCCCTGTGAATGGCATCTAATGACAGTCTTCATCTTTCTGCTGCTCCCTTGTAGGTTGATAGAACTTCTTTTTACCATTTAGTGAGTCACTTTCTAGCCAGCTGATGTAGTTTTTCGGATGCCTTATTCTTGTGATCCATGTCTTAGCTTGTTTGTTAGCCAAACGGTATTCCTTCTTAACCTGGTCCTTTTTTTCTTCTTCCCACTTTTTTCTGCACTGCTTCTTTCTTTTGATGACTTCCTGGACTTCTACATTCCACCACCAGCTTTCCTTATGTACCTTATTTCCATACCTGGCTGAGCTTCATATATGTTCTGTAGTCCTCACACAAGATGTTTTGAGATGCTGTCATTCTTTTTCTTTTTAGTTCCACCTATTTCCTGTTGCATACATGCAAGCAAATATTTCAGGCATGGGCAATAATGCCCCTCCAGCCTACCAATATACCAAAACAGTCATTCCCGTGTTGTGAACAGGTTCTTCATAAAAATATCTAAACTACTACTTGCTTTAATGAATTTTGTAGTCTGTTCTATGCATCAACTACTCTCTCAGAGAACCAGTTACAGTAGTGAGTTGATTATCCAAACTAATTATGACCTATGGTAGTTCACAGAATCAAACATTAATTGAACTGGATAAAAAACTTCATCTGTTGAACATTAAACAAGAAAAGTAAAAGAAATGTACTGTAATACAAATTTCAATATTCTGAAACTGCAGAATAAAACTCAGAACCACAAGTAATAAACATCAAAACAACCAACAGGAGGTTATCCCCCTAAAAAAAAAACTGAATGTAAAGAAAACAATATATGTTGTGTGCAGGCATGCTAAATGCAACCACATTTATATGCATGTTTGCTAAAATTTAACTTAAAACAGTCTACTACTCTGAATACACCTTGCTCAGATAGATATTAAAGCAGGTAAAAGCACAAAACTCAAAATAAACATGTTAACAAGCTTCATGTCCTTAAGGTTTAATCCCTAGCTCAGTTTGTTGATAAATAAAACATGTAACCTTCTCTCACCTCATTCAATCCTGCCGATCCAAAATCTAAATAATAAAGTTCAAATGTGCAAAACCAGTTGTAAGAAACACAAACGTCAAATGTACCCAGTTTATGAAAACAAAAAGGAAAGTCAAGCAGTTGCAAAAAAAGTTTACTGTAAAGTCGGGTACCACTCAGACAGCAACAATTTTATTTGAAATAAATCCTTTCTTCTAATCTCCACAGTCGTCACCCTCTTCTGTCTTTGTACAATGCCTGACAACCAGCTAACAAGGGAATCTCAGTGCTTATCTCTGTGACTCCGAAGTTCTTTGCACAATGAATGTTAAATTCAGTGTGATAGGAAAGACACATGTATAGATCCAACGACACTCATACAGATGCAACAACTCACCTACAGATGTAGCTCTTAGGAAGGCTTTGTTTGGATAATTGACATTTCGGATAACTGATGTTCTGCTAATCGATGCTCTACTGTAGTACACTTCTCATTCCTATAGAATTTTCTATGTAGGTTGTCTGATCCTAAGAAGCAAGAGCCCTGAGTAATTCTTTGATCTCATTTGTTTTCACTCCCTAATGTTTAGGTCTTCAACTTTGTCTCTGTTGATGTTAAATCCTTCTCTGACCATTGCCTGCAGCTGATTGTGGCCACCAATGCTTTATGCTGGGGAAGATCATTTCACTGGAGATGACTTTCCGTCTTTACCCCAGTGCCCTTTCTTTATTGAGAGAATGTCTATCAAAGTTACAGTTACATGCTGGCTGCTCCGTCTTTACCCCGGTGCCCTTTCTTTATTGAGAGAATGTCTATCAAAGTTACAGTTACATGCTGGCTGCTCTTGTGTATAATCTTGTGATTATCTCTTTTGCTGAACAACAGATTAGTCACTGTTAAGTCATTCGCCAGACAGAAGTCTAGAATGTTATCTCCTTTTTTTATCTCTGATGTCCCACCCGTATGGATCCAGGAAGTCTTGTTCTGTCTGCCAGTGTAAACATTCTGGTCTCCCATTATAAACACTTACTAATTTTGTCCAACTGTCTAGGAGGTCCTGCAACTACTGGCTGAATGCCCTCTTTGCTTCACCATCACAGCCCTACAGTGGACCATAAACTGAGATTATAAAGACTGCCCTGTGTTTACACTGGAGTCTGAATGCCATAACTTTATCTCTGATTCTGAAGGCACCCCTCACTGACTTCAGGAGGCTGTCTCTCCCCACAGTTCTCACATAATTTGTAGTCTGTCATCCCCACTGAGTAGTGGACACTGGATCCTAAGAGAAACAACTTTGCCACTCTGCATTTCCACCTTTTCTAGATCATACTCAGAATAACAAGTCTCCTCCTTATTATTATGGTATCCACTTCCATGCATCCTGTTATTAAAGCTATGTCCATTCTAGTAAGCATTAGTTTACATCTAGAGTTCATTCAGAGTAACAACAGAGCTATGCCAGATAACCCAGGCTGGGCAACTGGACACTGACTGGGTAATAACATATTGGTCCACAGCTGCTAGGCTTTATGGCAGACACACACTGGACAATAAGTGAGCATATAGTCCTCCAGTCATTAGCCAGACTCCCTTATACAGGTCCAAGTAGGCTAGGTCCTCAACCCACTTATCACCAGTAAATACCTATGACCCTTTTTGGCAACATTAGTCAATGTGACCAAATCAGCTAGAGGCAATCATTGAACAACTTATTGGCTAGCCCTGATGCACTCTGTGGTTGATGTTCTTCTGTTTACGTGATAGTATGCACTGCAAGGATTGCCAAAAGTAGTTGGCCTATGCAACAATTTCCCTAAGGCAGCACCACTAATATTCTATGTTGCTGCCCAAAATTCCATTAATGTGTTGCAAAACCTCAGAGGTTCAGCTAGGATTGTTGGGCTTGAATCTAGTACCCCCATCTTTGAACCAGAAATACCAAGTATGTTTTTGGAGGAACCATCACAAACAATGAGAGAACATTCAAACTCCATAGAGAAAGTGACTGAAGCTCAAGATCCAACCGTAGACCTTGTATCTGAGAGGAAAAGCCTTTACCATTATACAGTTATGTCCTCACTTATTGACCAATACATGTACAGGGAAAATGAATGACACTGGTTGCATTAACTCCACAGGCTTATTTTTACTGAAGGATAATGGAATATGACCAGGAATACCCAAACAAGCACTGCATATGTTTCAGTACATTCCTCAACTAATGGGCACCTATGGTCTCACTTAGATGATATGTAATACTGAGGTAAGTGAATAAACTACTTGTTTGGAAAGAAATATCAGAAAGGCTTAAACATATTGTAGAAATGCCGAGAGTCCCAGGTGATCATTTGTCAGTAGTCTGCAGTTCTCTGTACCACCCACACTTTAGGAAGGTCATTGCAGAGCTCTTAGGTCAAAATACTGCTGTGGGGCCATGCTCCACACAGTTGGATTGGTGCCAAGCTAAAAACATATCACTGCTTTAATATTAACAAAGCTTCAATGAAGTTAAAGTAGTACATGTGGTGTTAATAAATCAAGCAGTTCAATATACTTAAAAAAGGCTCATTTATTAAATGCTTATACTGTATTGTCGGTAGTGGTACTGTGGTAGCATTGTCGCCTCACAGTAAGACGCTGTCCAGTTCGATTCTCAGCTAGAGAGTCTTCTGCGTGGAGACATGCGTGAATGGGCATACCTTCGTTGAAGGTTGTGCGTCAGGGCTGGCAATTCGGCACGTAAAAATCAACTGCCAATCATTAGCAGACCCCTAACCAGGAAAAGCCGAAAGACACAACAACAACATTGTCATAGAAGTTGAAATCCATCCTGGTGTTAAGAAACATAAAGCCAGAAAACCACAACAGAAAACTGAAAAACTGAAAAGGGCAAACCACTGTGCCAACTGGAAAAATGATAAAAAACACAGGAGTCAGATTAGCACTTTCATTCCTTTTACTTATAGAGCTCCATCAGAAATAAAATAACATTGCAAAATCACACTTTAAATGCTTAATCAGGGTGACATCATCATTCAATTAAATAACAAGAATTCAGATTAAAAGAGATACTGCTATACAAATCATGAGTTACACAACAGCTACAGTTAAATCAACTTTGTGCTCAAATACACTTATATTTTAATAAACTCTTGATAGAAATAGACTAATTTATACAAACGACATATACGAGTTACAATAATTATGGGACATAAAGGAATACAAAAAAAAAAAAACAACTTCTTACTGTAGTGTTAAAATCAGGAGTAACAAAGTTAGACATATTAAAGATATTTAGAAAATTATAAGCAATTATCCATGGTGGTGGTGTTGCGGTAGTGTTGTCGCCTCACAGTAAGATGCTGCCTGGTTCGATTCTCAGCTAGAGCATCTTCTGCGTGGAGACATGTGTGAATGGGCGTACCTTCATTGAAGGTTGTACATCAGGGCTGGCAACTCGGTATGTAAAAATCAACTGCCAATCATTAGCGGTCCGGAGTTCTGCTGTGGCGACCCCTAACCGGAAAAAGCCGAAAGACACAACAAGAAAATTATAAGCAATTGTCAGACATTTCAAACAATATCAGTTTTCCATACATCATTCTTTTCAACCATTCATTTGGAAGAAATGATTCAAAAAAGCCAGGAGATAGTGAGAAAGGAAGGGAGAAGGAAGACATTTGCAGGTAGAGGTGTTTAGCCTGGGCTTGTGCAGGTGCAAAGCCTTTGTTTAGAGAAGTATTCTTTTAGGGTTTGTTTAAATGCTAGTGTGTTATTGATGGTGAGAATATTCCAGTGCTTGGCTATGGTATGGGAGAATAGGGAGCTGCCATAGGTGTTTTGGGCTTTACTAACTTTTAACAATATTTTGTCAGTGAATCTAAGGGATATTAGGTTACTATAGAGATGGACTAGATCTGATAGGGCTGGGAAGTTATCAGGTTTGTATATGACTGTGTGAGCGGAAACTAGCTGATTCAGGGTAAGGAGATGAGGGAGCTTTAGCTGCATTAATACAGTACAGTGGTGAGATCTTTGAGAATGATTTGGCAATTTTGTTATAGCAGAATTCAAGTCTATTTAGGTTAGATTTGTGAAGGTTGGTAAATATTTGAGAGCAATATAGAAGGGAAGATAATAGATGGGTTCAAGCAGTTGTGAGTCTGGCTTGGTCAGTGTGAAATGGTTTTGCTCTGTATAGTAAACTCAGTTTGGCATGCACCTTTTTAATGGTTAGAGCAAGGTGTTTAACAGACCTTAGTCTGCTATCGATTGTAACACCAAGACGTTTTGTATGTTCTACTGGCTCTATTATAGTGCCATTGGAAGAGGAAATATAGATGGGGTGGATTCTTAGATGTTGAGTTTTGGTGGAAGAACATAAGCTTGTTTTTTGGGGGGGTTAAGTATAAGTTGATGGAGAGTTAGATAATTTTCTATACTGTCGGGGGCTTTTTGAATTTTTTTTAAAGTTCTTTAATAGTGGGGGTAGAACAGATCAGGGAAGCATCATCAGCATATTGTACAATTGAGGCTGGGTTAGCTACAGTATGAAGGTCATTAGTAAAGATAGTGAACAGGAGTGGACCAAGGAGTGAGCCTTGGGGGACCACAACATTTACAGGGAGATGAGAGGAGAGTTTATTTTCCCAAAGAATGGCTTGTTTTCCATCAGTCAGGTCGCTATGAAACCATTTTAGGGTTTCAGAGCTGGAGTGGTAGTTGGCTAGTTTGTTTAGATGTATTTGATATGATACAGTGTCAAATGCTTTTGACATGTCTAGGAAGGTAGCAGATACTAGTTGTTTTTTGTTTTTAGGCTGGTATATAGTGTCAGTAAAGCTGATGAGAGCTGTACTGGTACTATGCTTCGGCTGGAAGCCATGTTGTGCTTTTGCTAGTAGATTATTGGTCAAGAAATGGTCTAATACCTGTTTATGTATACATTTTTCTAAGATTTTGGCAAGTGGGAACAGAATGGCTATGGGTCTGATATGTCAGTTGAGTGGCCCCCTTTATGTAAGGGTATAATGTAAGATATTTTCCAGAGGGTTGGTACATATTGTTCAGGGATAGAGTGGTTGATTAGAATAGATACAGGGTAAGCTATGGAAGAAGCAGCTAGTTGAAGAAAGTCACCAGGTAACTGGTCAGTGGCTAGTGTGCATGGCTTTAATTTGCCAATGTTGTGTCTTTCAGCTTATCCCGGTTAGGTATCGCCACAGCAGAACTCCAGTCCACTAATGTTTGGTAGTGGATTTTTACGTGCCGAGTTACCAGCCTTGATGCACAACCTTCAACGAAGGCACGCCCATTCACGCATGCCTCCACATAGAAGACGTTCTAGCTGAGAACTGAACGGGACAATGTCTTGCTGTGAGGCAACAACGCTACCACAGCACCACTACCACAGGGGCTTTAATTTGCCAATAAGAACTTTAATATAGTTGGTTTGAATTGGTTTGAGTTGGAGGATGGTAGTATTTCTGTTAGAAGTTTGAGGTATGGTAGGAGGTGTACTGGGGGTATGTCTGAGTAGGGAAGTAATTGAATTAATAAAGTGGGAGTTAATCTGTGAGGCTATGGACTCATTTTGGTTGGTCAGTGTTGGGGCTGGGGTAGTGGGTTTTCCAGGGTTGAGAAGGAGATTAATTTTTTGCCAGAATCTTTTGCGAGTGTTCTGCTATTTTAGCTGATTTGCTTGGAAGTAGGTTTTTTTGCCCTGTTTAATTAGTTTTTTGGTTTGATTTCTAAGTTGCTGGTAGGTAATTAGGTTTCCTTTAGTTTTACTAGTTTGATAGTGAGACCAGGCTCTATCTCATTGCTTTAGTGAAAGAAGTATGTCATTTCATAGCCAGGGGAGCCTGTTAGAGTTGGTGCGTATTTTTCTTATGGGGCCTAGTTCATTGAGTATTTGAAGGAAAGAAATATTGGAAGTATTGAACTGCGCTATAAAGTGGAAGATGTTTCAAAGGTGCCCAATCATATTGTAGGAGTCGAGAGTTAAGTAGTGATGGAGAGAAATGTTGTTGTTGTGAATGTTGCAAAACGAACTAGCACAGATCTTTTAGTAATGCTTTCTAACTAAATAGGTAGGGTAGTGATCACTTAGTGCATCAGGGAGATACCCAGCATCATATGTAATATTGAGCTTGTTAGTTAAAATCCAGTCTAGAGTGGATTGTCTTTCGGATTGCTTGTCAATGCGTGTGGGGTGGCTAACTCTTTGGCGGAAGTTATAAAGATTAATGAAGTTTGTGGGGGTCTTAGAGGAGCAGGTGGTCCATTCAAGATTAAAATCTCTAAGTATTATAGTTTCCTGGGTGAAGTTTGTAGGTTTTCTCTGAGGCAGGAGACCGGAGATTTGTATAAAAGGCTGTTGAGTATACGCTTAAGGACAAGGGATGCCTAGCAGTACTAAAGCATTATTAAAATCTTTGTTTTTAATGACCCTAAGGTGTTCACTCATATGACACCCTAAAGCCCTAGTAGTTTTACCTACATAGAAGTTATAACATGTACCACAAAGGGCAAGGTAAACCAAACCTGTGCTTTTACAATTATATTTGCCCCTGGGCTCAAACAAAAAAATCACAATGTTGAAAGAAAAAAGTATTTTCTGGATAAATAAATCTACAAAACCTACACCCATCACAGGGAAAGCCACCTAGTTGTTTGATACCAGTGGCGTCAACTCCCTTTTCATTATGCTCTAACAAAAATTTCAGATTGGAAGTCCTTTTATAAATAAAAGTTGGCCTTAAGTCGACTGCATCACTTAAATCTTTATTTCCTAGAATGACCTTCCAGTTATTCTCAATAATTCTTTTCAGTTTTTCTCCTTCCAAACTCATGGGGATGGGAAATGCTAGATGTTTATTAATGTTGTTGGTATCCACTTCTTCTCTTGTGACTTTAGGAATAAACCCTGCTCTAAGGATAGGGGGAACCTAGAATCTCTTTGGCCTATAACTTCATGAGCAATTTCTCTAAGTTTGACTGCCGGGTAACCTCTTTGGCTGAACATATCAATCAGAGTGTTAACTTCTTTAAGAAAGACCTCATCACTACTAACAATGTGACTCAGTCTGATGACTTGGCTCCCGAAGATGTTGAACTTCATAAAAGTTGGATGGAAACTTGTGAAGTCTACGTAGTTGTTACTAAAGGACTTCTTTCTGAAAATATTACTCATGAATAGCCTATTAGTGAAATCACAGTTTAATTCAATGTCCAAAAAATTAACTGTAGTGCCTGTGTCACCAATCTCAAATTTTAACCAACCTAACACTACTGTTCATTTGTTCAACAAAACTTAAAAAATCTCCTTTACTACCATTCCAAATAAAAAATAAATCATCTATATATCTACAGTAGAAAGAAACACATTTAAACAGGGGCAGGTTGGACAAGAAATATGCCTCCCACCAACACATCACTAGGTTTGTAAATGAAGGGACTACCATGTCCCCCATAGCTACACCTGAGACCTACTGGAAAATGGTAGAGTCAAACTCAAAATAATTATTATTAAGAACTAAATCTAACAAGATACAGATGCTCTTTGAATCCAAAGCATGATTGTGTGTGAATTTGTTCAAAAATAACTCAACATATTTGATACCTTCATCTTGATCAATGGAAGTGTATAAACTATTCACATCAACAGTGAACAACATAACCTCATCTCCCTAAAACACATACTTTCTAATCTGATCTAAAAAGAGCCAAGAATCTTTGAGAAAATATTTACTAGATTGCAAAATTTAAAAATTCTATCCAGTAATGAAGAGATATTAACTGTTTTATTGTGGGGGAAGACACTAAGGGTCTAAACGGTGTTCTTTTACCATCTTTGTGAACCTTAGGGATCCCAAATTAAAAAACAAGCTCTGGTACAAGGGGAGAAGGGGTTAAGCTCAGACCAGCTAACCTTAAGAAAAATAGAAATAAAGATACAGCAGATGTTCCTTTGACAATACAGTAATTGAACATTTCAGTTGTCAAACAATTTTGATGTAATAAGTCAAGCAAGGTGAGATCCACAAACATGTACTTACTTTTCATAAATTCCTTGATAACTACTTTGTAACAGTTAACATCATTTAACAATGTTTGCATGGCTGAAATGTAATAATTTTTAGTCATAATAACTAAACCATTCCCCTTATCAGCCCGCATAAATCTAAGTTGGTCATATCTCCTTAACTTGTTAAGTGCTGAAAATGTTCTCTATCTAAATTAAACTTAGCTCACTTGTTGTTAACCTGTAAATTCAACAACAAACTGTAAATGTCGTTGTCACATAATTTATTAAAGACGTTCAATGCACTCAAAAGTGAAGGGTTAACTGTACTACATTTCTTAAACATATGCTTTTTGTTGTTAACATTTTGAAACACATAATTCAAATTCAACTTTCTAACTGTTTAAAATCTAAAATCACATCTGTCATTACTGCATGACGAGTGGGGATAAAAGAAAATCCCCTAGACTAGTCAAATTCTGTTGTTGAAAAATAAACTTCAGTTAAATTGAAGATCTGCCAAAAATGTTTCACTGGTTCTTCCCTTTCACTCATGACTTGGAATGGGTGGCCTTGTCCTCCTTGAGTAAAGAAAAAATGAATCAGCTACACCATTCTCTCCCTCATTGTTCACAAGGGAAACAATACTAGTGCCATCCTCCACAGAAGATACAGAAGGCTCCAATAACAATGGATGTTCGCTGGAGAGACTACCCCCTTCAGAGGCTGAAGAAAATGCATCTCCTTCCCGTCTCCATGAACCACCACGTTGAATATTGCTAACTTCATTAACGGAGAAAGAATCCAATTGGTCAAGCCACAATCTTGAAGGAACAGCCTTTTTATCAAATATCACATTCTGATTGGTAGATTTATCTGCTGATCTTTTGATTAGATATGCCTGTTGGCAGGAATACACCAACATATCTCTATTAAGCTTATTAAGCTTATGCTTTTTATGTTGAACAATAGTTTTACCATGCTGTTCCATTTTATTGAAAATATTAAAATAAAGGTACTTCATTAAGGAAAATAAAGGATGTTTATAATGTCCTTATCAAGATTGTTAATCGTGTCAGTCGTGTATTCTGTTGCATTAAGACACACATAGCATCACATTCTGCTTTGTTATAAATATCACAAATATCAGTGTACATTTTGTCTTTATACGAAAATGTGTACACTCTTAAGTTCAAGTGGAATGACATTGTGTCCAAACAGCTTGTAAGATAGTAATTCTCTATCTCTAATAATTTATATTTCAGCACACTTTTTTCTAGCTGAAAAATTAATGTAGGACAGTCAACAGAAGCAGGACTGATTTTAACATGAGTAAAGTTTATACTATGTTTAAAGTCCAAAAAAGGATTTGCATTGATACCTTTAATCAAATCCGATACAAGCATCCCAGGTTGTTTTGACTTTGTATCATACTCTTCTTCTGTAATGATAATCTCATCAGAAGACAGTTTGTGGAAAACAGCTTGAGAAGCAGTATTTTTGTTACCTCCAGTGAACTGACTGTAAACTCAATTGATAACTTCATTAGCTTTCCCAACAACTTGTTGTAAGATATCAGTAAGCACCCTTAGTTCTTAAGGGAGTGAATACACACTTAGATTCAAATTGGAATAATTATTGTTAGCCACTGCAGCTATTTCAGCTCAGCAAACATACTATAAAGTTCAAATGAACCACAAAACCAGATGGAACTAGTGGTCTTCTCCATGAAAACACCAAATCACAAAACCAGAAAAGCACAACAGAAAACTGAAAAACTAAAAAAGGCAAACCACTATGCCAACTGGAAAAATGATAAAAAACATAGGAGTCAGATTAGTGCTTTTGTTCCTTTTACTTCCAAAACTTCATCAGAAGTAAAATACCATTGCAAAATCACACTTTAAATGCTTAATCAGGGTGACATCATCATTCAATTAAATAGCAAGAGTTCAGATTAAAAGAGATACTGCTATACAAATTATGAGTTACACAATAGCTATAGTTAAATCAACTTTGTGGTCAAATACACTTATACTTTAATAAACTCTTGATAGAAATGGACTCATTTATACCTGGGTGAACATCAACCCATAAAAGAATCTGCCATTTAAGTTCTAACATTTCTAAAAAATTATTAAACTGATCCACAAAACTATTTGTGTTAACTTATTATAAAACATCAGACTGAGTCGTATTGTTAGTAGTGATGAAGTATTTCTTAAAGAGGTTAACACTCTGGTTGATATGTTCAATATATTTTTATTTCACAGCCACAGTTATTTGGTAAGAATTAGGAAATTGAAATAATTATTGTCCATTGTAATACAATTGTCCTGATACTAAAAGCATACTTGTCTTCCAAACAGTATGAAGAATAATAACATTTAATAATCAGATGTCCAGATTGGGAAATTTTGAATGAACAAGTTTGAATTACGTCTCCCTAAATTTGAGTATCAGTTTTTTTCTTCAAAAAATTTGTGTAAACCATCTACTTAAAATCCAGCCTATACCTTGTCCTTCAGCATTCTCAGGAAATCCAAAATCTTAGGTTACATTTTCTCATTCTATTTTCTGAATCATTGAATTTGTTGAACAGATACCAGTTTTATTGTCAAAGGAACATCTGCTGTATCTATATTTCCTGTAGCTTGATATTAGTGGTATGATGATGTGAGGTAGTGCCAGCTATGCCAGAGAGAATAGGGCAGTGCATGTATAACATATGCCAGCATAGCTAGCTGGGTTTTGTAAAGAATTATATGTCATTTGAATATCAAGCTGATTTGTACAGATGTTTGTGCTATAAATGCATTTGTAAAGCTGCTTGTGTTAAAAATGTATCAACAGTGGGATCTGCTGGACAGAAAATAAATATACATATATCAGACTGTACTGTTACAACTGAGGAAATGTAAATATTGTAACAGATGATACTGGAAGAGAAGGGGTTGAGCTCAAACCAGCTAACCTTAAGAAAAATAGCTTGAAATGAAATGACTTGGTTTAAGACATAAAGATTTTATCTCACAGGTCTGAATGCAACCAGAAATGCAATGTCTGGGCTGGAATCCTGCTCTTTGTGTCCATAATGGTGAACTAATAGCTTCTCTGGGGTGCCAGAGAATGACTGGTTAGTCTCTGCAGGAAGGATGAAAGGGTTGGAATTGTTTTACAGTCTCCAGATGCTGGAATAAGCTTCAGCAAAGTCCTATGTTTGTGTTGTGTCACATCTGTCCTAGATCCAGGCTCAGCTTCTAGTCAGAAAACCAGAGTCAGGGGGTAGTGTGGGAACCATAGTATCAGGTGACCATATGTGATGTCATTCTGTAGCCAGCACTGAAATTGTATTTAGATACTAGTGAAAGATATGATAGAGGCACTCAGCACTCTGTTTTGGAAATGACAAGACTACTCACCAACTTCATATTGCCTTGCTTTAGTAAATGACTTAACTAGGAAACAGTAATTCATCAGCCAGTTAGGACAATATAGTGAGATTAGCTAAAAATATTGTTTTTCTGTATCTGTCTGAGTCTTTCCATTTGTGTTATTTTATGTTTCCTGTGAATTGAAACTCTGGTGTTTATTGTAAATAGATATTCAGTATTTTATGTTTTATATTTTATTATTTATTATTAAATATATCTCTACCTTTCATTGTGGCTGGTCTTTTAGAAAGTATTTAACCCTTGAGAGTAATTCTATGTTTTTGGTGTCATTGTGGCTTCATGCTCCTGAATGTTTTGCCACTTGATCAAAAATTACCATTTGTATAAGTATTAATTTTACTAAGAGTAATTGGGTACCCTGATAAGAGCTTTAAAGTAGCTGGCTGGTGGCAATGAATCTACCTTATAGTCTGGGTAAAGATGGTAGAGCTGGTAAATCTTGACAGCCTTTCCCAGGTGTGTGTGTGTGTGTGTGTGTGTGTGTGTGTGTGTGTGTGTGTGTGTGTGTGTGTGAAAATCAAATCTCAAAGAGTGTGTGCATCAGCTACTTGGAACAGAGACACAGAGCTCTGGTTTCTGCAGAGAAAAAGGGTGAGTCTTATTTGGGGCCTGGATAGAAAGACCCAGGTCCAGGTCTTGAGTGTGCACCCTGTGTGCCCTTAAGGGAAATTTTGCTTGGTGAAGAGAACTGCATCTGAAAATAATGCGTGCATCCATTTTCCTTCTAAGTGAACATTCCCCAATGGTGTCAGTGGTGAAGATTGAAGCTCTTTGATTACTGGCCCAGAGGAGGGATGTCACAAGTGGTAGAAAACATTGAGTCCAAAATCTTAAGATGGTAGGCATGCTGTTGGACAGTGGTCTCACAAAATTATTCTGATATTATATTTTGGCAAGTGTATGCCAACATACTGATAGGGTATTCAACCACTCTTAGCTGTAGAGTTTTAGTTCAATAGTACCCTGGGTGTGATGCCCCACCAGGTAGGAAATGTATTGATCCCTTAAATTATTACTTTTCTTTAAATGACTTACAATGGAACCAACAATTACTTAAATTTGCCATGAAGCAGAATTATTATACCACTGGCTAGTTATAAGCTGCAATGGATCATACCTCTTAACTGTCCAGATTATTGCAGATTGTCCAGATATTTTTAGTGTGCTACTCTCAAACATTGTGGTTTTCTGGCACATCATTGAGGACTGAAATCAATAAATAATACTGAACATTTGAGTTTCAGACATCATATCCTTCAGAAAATGCAGATAAATCAAAACCTGCTTGTCTAGAAACTTACTAAGTTTCCAGGAGCAATACTTAAAATCTGTCTCTGATTTTGGGTCTTTGTCTCTCCACTATTTTTGGCCTAGTTCAGATTTCTTGCACTAAGAGGTTGAGTAGTCTAAATCTTTTATTCCTTGTGGATCAAGTGTAATGTTTTAGCAGCATTCTTCTAGCTTCCAGATGAGAAGATGTAAAGAATCAACAAGCTGATGATTTCTGTGTTAGATGGAAAAAACACTGGACTTTAAAGAATAAATCATCCAGTGTGTTGACAACCAAAAAAGACTGTCTTATTGTTTCAAAAAGGGCTGATATGGATTAAGAGGATAACAGAGACATGGAGGATGGGTCTAAACAGACTTGCCTGAGAAATATATTAAGGAGAAAAATGGGACTATTAATGGTCTTAATATATTTTGTCTTGCTTCACATACCCCATCTTATATTGTCTTATTTCAACTTCTGTTTGCACTGCTTTTGCCAAAGATTGTACTTAGTTGTGTCTGGTAACCAAATAGCAGATATATTCCTGTTCCTTAGGAACTATTAAAATCAACAAATACAGCACATTAATGTCCCAAGGTTACATATTTGGGACCCTCACTGCTTTACTTAATGATCTAACTGTTGACAGCTTTTACTTAGTGTGATATCTCTTATACACTTTACCTGGCAATAACTAACTTCTTCCAGGATGGTTTGCATTTATTTTCTATTAACTTCACTTAAAGTGGCAATTGACAATATCCTTACCTTGTAATTAACTCAGCTACTGTTAACGAACATTTATCTTACTGTCTTCAAATAAAAATATCAAGTAAACAGATTAATTAGATATGAAAGTAAATACTGTGGTATCCCTCAAAGTCTCAGAAAACCCAGTAGGCAACCTATACTGGATTAAAAACAAACCAAGAAGAAACTTCACTGTATGGAGGGTGTGAAGTTCACTCCCTGAAATATGTTATGCATCTAGTTCACTAATATAATTTGAACTTTAAAATATGTACTACAAAATAATAATTTAGTAGTTAGTCCCCTCCTCTGAGGAGTCTGTGTGAAACTGAGTAGAGGGACAGGGCTTTTAGCCTATCTGTGTATGGTAGATTTTTGAAACCCTGGATTTTCCTGGTGAGGAACCTCTGTGGTCTCTCCAGCTGCTGCATGTGCTTTGTGAGGTACATGCTGAATGGGGTGTTGTACTCAATAATGGGACTTATATGGGAATAATACAGGGATGTTATGACCTCCTTGTCCCTGGATGAGATATCCTTACTTATGAGGTGGGCCATGTAGAAAGCTTTCTGTATAATGGAGGCAACATGGTGGTCAAAATTCAGGTTGCTATCAATCTGGGTGCCCAAATCCCTCATGACCGATTGCTTGCTTAGGACATTGTTATTAATGTGATAATTTGTGGGGACGTCACTCTCCCCAAAGGGGATGATGATGCATTTTTTGTATTCAGCTTGAGGCCATGTTTCTGGCACCAGTCATTTGTTTGGGTGAGACCCTCTTGGAGGATGTCCATGTCACTAGGGGAATTGATGATAGTGCCCAGCTTGCAGCCATCTGCAAACCTGGTGAGCCATAGCCCACTGGTTTTGGCCTGCACCTCAGAAAAGTATATCCCAAATAACAGAGGCCCCAGGAATGAACCCTGGGGTACGTCACTCGATGCAAGTCTACTGCTTGAGGTAGCTTCCCTTATTTTGACTACATGGGTTCTATCAGTGAGCCAGTTAGCTACCCATCTGGTAGCATACAGATTGATGCCTAGTTGAGAGAGTTTATCTATTATGCCTGAGTGAGGAATAGTGTCAAAGGCTTTGGCTAGGTCAAGGTAGGTGATGTGCACTGTCTTCCCCTCATCCATGGCTTTGATGACTGCCTTAAAAAGTCAACCAAATTTGACAGACATGACCTCCCCTTGATGAAGTCAAACTGTGTGGGATTGAATGTTTGGAGGTTGCCAATGTCCTTGTTAATGAGGTCCATGATAATCCATTCTATGGCCTTGCAGATTAAGCTAGTTAGGCTGATGGGTCTATAATTTCCCAGATTGGTGGACACTCCACCTTTGTATAAGGGATGACGGTGACTGTCCTCCACTCAGCTGGGACAAAGCCGGTACTCAGGCTTTGGTTGAATAGGGTGCCTAATGGTGCTGCAGGTTCCTTCCTGAGTTCATGTAGGATGCAGCCTGGGATGTTATCGGGTCCCATGGAGGCTGTATTTTTTGCCTTTTTTGAGAGCAGTGTTGACCTGATCCCTAGATATAAGGGGAAGGGGGCAGGTACTGGGAATGTCCTGATTTACTGGTGGGGGGGGGCAGAGGGGTGAAATGTTTGCTAAATCTGTCAGCCAGCAAGTTTGTTATATCTACGGCATTTGTATATGTGGTGTCCTTGATCACCAGTTCTGAACAGATCTGGGTGCTACCTTTGACATTATGGACATATGTGAAGAAGGCCTTTTGATTGTCTCAAGTAGATGTGGCTAATTTGGACTCAAGGTTTGCTTTGAAGAATTTCCCTAGTGCTCTTATTTGCTTGTTTAGGCTAAGAAAAGATTGCTTCCAATTGGGCACCTGCTCCTTCTTGGTCTTGGACAGCAATTTTTTTCTTTTGTTATAGAGTTTATTTATTGCAGATGTCCATCAGACAGGTTTACACTTCCTTGTAGAGGATGATTTAGTCCTTTCAGGTATTCCTGATTCCATACATCTATAGAAATGCTTGTATAGTAATTACACTTAGTTTTTACCTCATCAAGACTTTTCATGTAACAATGCTCTAAGTATTCCCTCTGTGTAAAACATATCAAGTAATTTTGTAAGTTCACATATTAAAACTTGATCATCTAACATCATTCTAGCTAGCCAGAGAATTTTCCCTTTAATGAGACTCATTTTCTGGTAATATGCATGGCAACTTTTGTAAGATAAGTATTTGAAAAAGCAGGTTTTCTATAATTATTTGCTCTAAACCTTTTGGCATCTGTGATGTCCATGCTCTGGGCCAGTAATCAAAGAGCCTCAATCCTCACCACAGACACCAGTGAGGGACATTAACTTGGAGCAAAGATAGATACACACACTATTCCCAGATGCAGATCTCTCCACCAAGCACAATTTCTCTTAAGAGCACACAGGGAACACACTCTCATCCTGGAGCTGGGTTTCCTGTCTCTCTCACTAGGCCTGAAATAAGACTCCACACTAACCACAGCTGTAGAGTTGAGTCCTCCACGGAGTGTTCCAAGCCAAGTCCTCCACCACCCTCTCTGTGAAACCAGTGATATGTGTCCCTGCCCCAAGTAGCTGACACACACACTCTTTGAGATTTGATTTTCACACACACACATACACACTCACACCTGAAAAAGGCTGGTTCAGATTTATCAGTTATGCTACCTCTGCCCAGACTATAAAGTAGATACTGCCACCAGAACACTCCAAACCCATCCAATCTAAGGCTCTTACAAGGGTACCCAATTATACTGAGTAAAATGAACACTAATATAAATGGTAGTGTTTGACCAATGCAGCAAAGCTTTCAGGACTGGCCACAGTGTCACCAAATAAATATAAGTACTCTCAAAGGTTAAAATATTCTCTAAAAGACTAGCCACAATGAAAAGTTTAAGTATATTTAATAATAAATAATAAAAGAACATGAAAATACTAAATATCTATTTACAATAAACACCAGAGTTTCAATCACAGGAAATATTTAAAATAATACAGATGGATAGGTTTAGACAGTTACAGAAAAACAATACTTAAGTAATCTCACTATATTTTCCTGACTGATCTAAAGACTTTCTGTTCCTTATTTCACTTACTAGAACAGGCAAGATGATGTGGGTGAGTGGTCTTCCTTCTTGTCAGGTATCACAAACAAACTGCCCTGAGACTTCACCTGGCATAGCTAGCAATACCTCACATCGACAGAGCATCTAAATCCATATCATAACAAAATCTAAATATTGCATCCTACTAGTAGAGTACTCACATGTGAATGTTAAAAAATCAGTAGTTGGATTAACAAATTAATTAAATTGCTAGCATTAATAGAATTTACGAATTCCAATAAATATTTCTCAGTATTATTCTATAAAATGAAAATGCCATCTAAAAAATGTAAATAAATATTTCAGGTGTTCAGTTTTCATTAAAACAGGTAATTCCTCTCCCAATAGCACATAATCACATTAGTAATAATAGCGCAATGAGCTACCCTGTTGCTACATTAATGGAAAAACTCCCCTCAAAAATAAATAAATAATTTTTCAAAACTATGTCAGGCAATATAAACAGAATGATTACATGACAATTATAAAAATTCATTATCTGTTAGAATTTTTTTAAACCATAGCATACCCGTGAAGAGATACAAACCTTTCATTGAAAGTTTGTCAACATGAAAGATGCTGGTATGTGTGGTCAAGAATCAGTTGATTGTACCCCCTGGCTTTTTGTGTATGCATGGTCGCAATACATTAGAGATTGGGGCATTTCTTTCTTTCCCTACTATAGTGAAATCTTGAAATTAGCATATATAATTAGCAGAAGATGTGTGGGTACAGGGATCTTACTCCCTGTGAACCATCAAGTGCTCTTTTTTATCAGTATTTGTGTTTTTGAGCGCTTATGCTTAAACAAGTGCAGTTTGATATATTGCTTGGTCAAACAGGCAGAATATATCCTAGGTGGAATAATTATTTATTTATTTTATTTATTTTACATTTGTTTACCGGGTTAGTCCAACTGGATGCATATCCATTTTCAGCGGAGGCCCGGGGAGAAAAGCTCCACACAAAAAAAACAAATAACACATAGACTTACATACAGATAAATTCTTGGTAGCATAATAGTAATAGACAGAAATAAGACATAGAAATAAATTGACTTTTCCATGATATGCAAAGAACAGAAATATGAATTCATTAAAAACAATATACAGGAGGAGATGAGAGTTGTAGTGATATGGAGAGATATGAGAAGAGAGAGAAGCCATTAGGGAATGGCATGAGGGAGATTAGGGACTTTATGATTAGGGCGGTTTAGTACAAGGACAGAGCCAGTGAGCATTAAAGAATAATTTGAGATTAGTTTTGATTTGGCTGAGAGAGGTAGCTAGTCTTAGGTAGTTTGGAAGGGAATTCCATAGCTTTCCAATGGAATTGGCATAAAGAGCGTCACCACCCGAATTGTTAGATTTCGTTGTTTGTACCAGGACACTATTTGAAGAACGAAGGCTATTTAGATTGGAGTAGGGGGTCAAGAGTTTGTTCAGAGAGGGGGTTTTATCTGGTTCCTTAATTATTTTAAATGCTTCAGTAAGTTGGTTAAGCTTGAGAAGACTGGGGAGTTCTAACCAGTCAAGTTTTCTTAGGTTAAGGCAATGATGAGTACGGTAAGGTTCTCCTGTTACAAATTTGGCAATATGATTATAAGCAATAGAGAGTTTGTTAAGCTCGTTTTTTTTGAGGAAGGAAAATACCGGAGAGGCGTACAAAAGGGTGGAGAGAAGGTGAGTACGTGCAATGGTTAGTTTGGTATTGGGAGTAAGAAAGTTCTTAATTCTATACATAGAACCAAGTTTCTTGTTTACTGTCTTTATGGTTTGATTGATGTGCATGTCAAATTTAAGCTTATGGTCAATAGTGACACCTAGTAGTTCGGTATTGGTGACAGGCTCAATGATGGTGCCATTAGTGGACTGAACGTGGAAGGTCATATTATTAGAAAGCGGAGGATGTTGCCCTGAAGAAGTGGCTAAGTGGGAAAATTAGTAGTAGCTTAGTTTTTTTTGGGTTTAGGATAAGTTTCCGTTCAGTGAACCATTTTTCCACTGCAGTAAAGCAGTGTTGGGTGACTACCTGAAGATTATGGAGAAAGATCAGAGCAGATCAATGTAGAGTCGTCTGCATATTGAATGCATGTGGCTTTGGGGATGACTGAATTGAGATCATTAATGAATACGGAGAAAAGAAGGGGACCAAGTATAGAGCCTTGGGGAACTCCTATTGTGTTAGGTAGCAAGTGAGATAGCTTGCTTTGCCACTGAACTGCTTGTTGTCTACCAGAAAGGTAAGCTTTAAACCAGTTTAGGGCTGAGTTATCAAGGTGAAGGTTTTCCAGGGTGAGGAGCAACAGTTCGTGATTGACCATGTCAAAGGCTTTTGACAAATCAAGAAATAATGCAGAAGTAATTAGTTTGTTGTTACGGTTGCTATTGACTGAGTCAACAAAGGAAAGGAGGGCAGTGGTTGTACTATGATGGGGGCGAAAACCATGTTGAGTTTTGGACAAGAGATTGTTTTGGGTGAGATAGTGTAGGAGTTGCTTGTGAGCACACCTTTCCATTATTTTTGCTATTGGGGACAGTATTGCTATCGGTCTATAGTTAGAAGTTTCCGTGGAGGAGCCACCCTTATGAAGTGGGATGACGTAAGATATTTTCCAAAGAGAGGGGATTGTGGCCTCTGTTATAGTTCTGTTAATCAAGATTGAGATGGGGTAGGCTATAACATCTGATGCTATTTGTAGGTATTCGGCTGGGAGACGATCAGCCGATAGGGTGGCTGGTTTAAGTTTCTTCAGTAGGGTTCTGATATAGGAGGTGGATACTGGTTGAAGGTTAAAGGCGGGTGGAAATTTGCCAATAACTCTGGTAATGAAGGAGGAAGAAGAAGGTAACTGACTAGCTAGGGACTGGATGGTCTCGGTGAAAAAAGAGTTGAATGTGTTAGCTACTTCTTCAGAATCTTTACCGATAAGTTTCTGGGGGGTGGGGGTAGAGGATTTCCCAGAATGAAGGAGGTTGTTGAAACCTGCCCAGAACTTCTTTGGGTTATTCTGGTGTTTGTCTTGGAGGTGACAGAAGTAGTTCTTTTTATCCTGGGTAATGTCTGATTTTGTAGAGTTTCTAAGCTGCTGAAATTTAATGCAATCTTGAGGTGCTTTGGTTCGCCACTTGTCCCATGCCTGGTTTCTAAGCTTAATGTTTAACTTGGTTTCTTTGGTCAGCCAAGGTGCTATCCGGACCTTGGATCTGATGAGTCGGTTTGGAGCGTGAGACTCAATATATTTAGAAATGTGTCGTTAAAGTATGTCACACCTTCGGGGAAACTTGCAGGATTTAGTCGGTTTGGGCTCCTCTATGAGGAGTCTGTACAGAAACTGAGTAGGGACAGGGCTTTTAACCTATCTGTGTAATGGTAGATTTTTGAAACCCTGGATTTTCCTGGTGAGGAACCTCTGTGGTCTCTCCAGCTGCTGCATGTGCTTTGTGAGGTACATGCTGAATGGGGTGTTGTACTCAATAATGGGACTTATATGGGAAGAATACAGGGATGTTATGACCTCCTTGTCCCTGGATGATATATCCTTACTTATGAGGTGGGCCATGTAGAAAGCTTTCTGTATAATGGAGGCAACACGGTGGTCAAAATTCAGGTTGCTATCAATCTGGGTGCCCAAATCCCTCATGACTGATTGCTTGCTTAGGACATTGTTATTAATGTGATAATTTGTGGGGACGTCACTCTCCCCAAAGGGGATGATGATGCATTTTTTTGTATTTAGCTTGAGGCCATGTTTCTGGCACCAGTCATTTGTTTGGGTGAGACCCTCTTGGAGGATGTCCATGTCACTAGGGGAATTGATAATAGTGCCCAGCTTGCAGCCATCTGCAAACCTGGTGAGCCATAGCACACTGGTTTTGGCCTGCACCTCAGAAAAGTATATCCCAAATAACAGAGGCCCCAGGAACAAACCCTGGGGTACACCACTCGATACGAGTCTACTGCTTGAGGTAGCTTCCCTTATTTTGACTACATGGGTTCTATCAGTGAGCCAGTTAGCTACCCATCTGGTAGCATACAGATTGATGCCTTGTTGAGAGAGTTTATCTATTATGCCTGAGTGAGGAATAGTGTCAAAGGCTTTGGCCAGGTCAAGGTAGGTGATGTGCACTGTCTTCCCCTCATCCATGGCTTTGATGACTGCCTCAAAAAGTCAACCAAATTTGACAGACATGACCTCCCCTTGATGAAGTCAAACTGTGTGGGATTGAATGTTTGGAGGTTGCCAATGTCCTTGTTAATGAGGTCCATGATAATCCATTCTATGGCCTTGCAGATTATGCTAGTTAGGCTGACGGGTCTATAATTTCCCAGATTGGTGGATGCTCCACTTTTGTATAAGGGATGACAGTGACTGTCCTCCACTCAGCTGGGACAAAGCCGGTACTCAGGCTTTGGTTGAATAGGGTGCCTAATGGTGCTGCAGGTTCCTTCCTAAGTTCATGTTGGATGCAGCCTGCAATGTTATCGGGTCCCATGGAGGCTGTATTTTTTGCCTTTTTTGAGAGCAGTGTTGACCTGATCCCTAGATATAAGGGGAAGGGGGCAGGTACTGGGAATGTCCTGATTTACTGATGGGGGGGGGTCAGAAGGGTGAAATGTTTGCTAAATTTGTCAGCCAGCAAGTTTGTTATATCTGTATATGTGGTGTCCTTGACCACCAGTTCTGAACAGATCTGGGTGCTACCTTTGAGATTATGGACATATGTGAAGAAGGCCTTTTGATTGTCTCAAGTAGATGTGGCTAATTTGGATTCAATGTTTGCTTTGGAGAATTTCACTAGTGCTCTTATTTGCTTGTTTAGGCTAAGAAAAGATTGCTCCCAATTGGGCACCTGCTCCTTCTTGGTCTTGGACAGCAATTTTTTTCTTTTTTTATAGAGTTTATTTATTGCAGATGTCCACCAAACAGGTTTACACTTCCTTGTAGAGGATGATTTAGTCCTTTCAGGTATTCCTGATTCCATGCATCTATAGAATTGCTCGTATAGTAATTACACTTAGTTTTTACCTCATCAAGACTTTTCATGTAACAATGCTCTAAGTATTCCCTCTGTGTAAAACATATCAAGTAATTTTGTAAGTTCACATATTAAAACTTGATCATCTAACATCATTCTAGCTAGCCAGAGAATTTTCCCTTTAATGAGACTCATTTTCTGGTAATATGCATGGCAACTTTTGTAGTGAAGATAAGTATTTGAAAAAGCAGGTTTTCTATAATTATTTGCTCTAAACCTTTTGGCATCTGTGATGTCCATGCTCTGGGCCAGTAATCAAAGAGCCTCAATCCTTACCACAGACACCAGTGAGGGACATTAACTTGGAGCAAAGATAGATACACACACTATTTCCAGATGCAGCTCTCTCCACCAAGCACAATTTCTCTTAAGAGCACACAGGGAACGCACTCTCATCCTGGAGCTGGGTTTCCTGTCTTTCTCACTAGGCCCGAAATAAGACTCCGCACTAACCACAGCTGTAGAGTTGAGTCCTCCACTGAGTGTTCCAAGCCAAGTCCTCCACCACCCTCTCTGTGAAACCAGTGATATGTGTCCCTGCCCCAAGTAGCTGACACACACACTCTTTGAGATTTGATTTTCACACACACACATACACACTCACACTTGAAAAAGGCTGGTTCAGATTTATCAGTTATGCTACCTCTGCCCAGACTATAAGGTAGATACTGCCACCAGAACACTCCAGACCCATCCAATCTAAGGTTCTTACAAGGGTACCCAATTATACTGAGTAAAATGAACACTAATATAAATGGTAGTGTTTGACCAATGCAGCAAGGCTTTCAGGATTGGCCACAGTGTCACCAAATAAATATAAGTACTCTCAAAGGTTAAAATATTCTCTAAAAGACCAGCCACAATGAAAAGTTTAAGTATATTTAATAATAAATAATAAAAGAACATGAAAATACTAAATATCTATTTACAATAAACACCAGAGTTTCAATCACAGGAAATATTTAAAATAATATAGATGGACAGGTTTAGACAGTTACAGAAAAACAATACTTAAGTAATCTCACTATATTTTCCTGACTGATCTAAAGACTTACTGTTCCTTATTTCACTTACTAGAGCAGGCAAGATGATGTGGGTGAGAGGTCTTCCTTCTTGTCAGGTATCACAGACAAACTGCCCTGAGACTTCACCTGGCATAGCTAGCAATACCTCACATCGACAGAGCATCTAAATCCATATCATAACAAAATCTAAATATTGCATCCTACTAGTAGAGTACTCACATGTGAATGTTAAAAAATCAGTAGTTGGATTAACAAATTAATTAAATTACTAGCATTAATAAAATTTACGAATTCCAATAAATATTTCTCAGTATTATTCTATAAAATGAAAATGCCATCTAAAAATGTAAATAAATATTTCAGGTGTTCAGTTTTCATTAAAACAGGTAATTCCTCTCCCAATAGCACATAATCACATTAGCAATAATAGCGCCATGAGCTACCCTGTTGCTACATTGATGGAAAAACTCTCCCTCAAAAATAAATAAATATTTTTTCAAAACTATGTCAGGCAATATAAACAGAATGATTATATGACAATTATAAAAATTCATTATCTGTTAGAAATTTTTTTAAACCATAGCATACCCGTGAAGAGATACAAACCTTTCATTGAAAGTTTGTCAACATGAAAGAAGCTGGTATGTGTGGTCAAGAATCAGTTGATTGTACCCACTGGCTTTTTGTGTATGCATGATTGCAGTGCATTAGAGATTGGGGCATTTATTTCTTTCCCTACTGTAGTGAAATCTTGAAATTAGTATATATAATTAGCAGAAGATGTGTGGGTACAGGGATCTTACTCCCTGTGAACCATCAAGTGCTCTTTTTTTTCAGTATTTGTGTTTTTGAGCGCTTATGCTTAAACAAGTGCAGTTTGATATATTGCTTGGTCAAACAGGCAGAATATATCCTAGGTGGAATAAGGATAAATAAATCCATCATATCTATTGTGATTAAAATAAAGATTCTCATCAAACAGATCATTTGATAAATAAACTAAAAAATGACATGAATCCTTACACATATACTTCAGTATCATAAAAATATTTATATTTACCATCAATATGCATAGCAAGAAGTTGTGTTAAGGGCCCCCTTATGCCTACAACAAGGTAAAGGGGTGGTTATGAACACACTTGTAGACTTTATCAATACCAAATATGGTAGGTATAACAGACTTGTCTATCTTTTAAAAACCTATATGTTTCAACCGAAATCTCATGTTGTTTTACCATATCATACAGTACCATATACAATATAAACCTCATTCTTAGACACTTTATCATTGGTGTCTGAATAATTTTAGATGGTAAATATTTTCCCAATATAATCAATACTGTTCATTATAGCTTGTCAGCTACCCTTGTCAAGTTTCAGCAGATGAATGTATTTGTCATACATAAGTCTATCTAATAATATTCTTTCATTGTCATCAAATTTGATCTAAGATGTCAACATTTGACATTCAAGAATGTCCTAAAATCAATTTGCACATTTTTCCAGAGCTAATAACTGGGGCAAAGGTGGATTGAAAGTAGCATTCCTTTGAAAAAAAAACATATAATGACCAATAATTATTATTATATAAAGTCAAATTCAACTTCTAGGTAAACAAAAGCAACTGAAGCAGTACAGTTCCTGACAGCAGGCCACATAGAAACAAAAGTGAAATCATGTTTGACTAAATTAAAATAAATAAAAACCAAAAGAAAAATCTAGCAAGACTAGAATTTCCACTATGTGCTTCATTAAACCTCTTGTATTAGAGGCAACATGAGATATATGCAAATGACCCTTTAACTACATCAGGTGTTTCAGCTGTATGCCAATTCTGAATATCCAGACTGAATTTGTCCATAAATAGACATAAAAAAGTCATAGACATTCAGAATTGCCATATAGCTGAAACACCTGATGTCCTTAAAGGATAATTTGCATATATCCCATGTTGACTCTAATATAAAAGATTTAAGGAATCACACAGTGGAAAGTCTAGCCTTGCTAGATTTGTCTTTTGGTTTTTACTGATTGTTTTTTCTGTGTGACCTTTTTACTCGTTGATTTAATTTGTTGGTTGTGATATTTTGCAGATACCCCAATGCTTATGGATATCAGCTGGGTATGGAAACCGTGTTTCTAAAGGATAGCTAAACATTTCACTGATGTTTTGCTGATGATGCCATAAGAAAGTTGAAACATGCATGTTCACAGCTAGTGGAGTTTGACTTTATTTGCCTGAACTTGTCCATAAGTAAGCTTAAAAAGAAAAAAAATTATGGACATTTATTTTGAGTCCAGAAATTAGGAAAGGTAGCAGCAATGAAACTGAAATAAATCAATGTGTGCTGACAGTTATTGTTCTCTCTTTTTTTTTCTTGCACTTTTTGCTTCTGCTGTCTGCCAGACATCAGCCCTATCCTCAGTCAATTGACTCATTCATTCTCCATCATGAGGGTGAGTGTCAGCCAAGAGGGGCCATCATTCATAAAACCATAAGTTGTGGTTTGAAGTTTACTACTTTTAGTCTCCCTGTCTCTGACACACGCACTTCAGGAGGAGTTAATGGATGCCATTCAATGGGATGACAGTGGAAGTCATTCCTTCACTTCCACAAGGAACATTCACTTCAAGCATCTCTGCCCCACCTCCAAGACATGAGAGGTGAGCTATCTATTCTCTAACAAAAAGTTAGACCTGCCAGGGAAAGGTTACTGGGACACTCCCCATCACTTCTCCATCCTTGCCTAACTTCTCCAGTACTGGGACTTCTAGTTGAACCCCAGTCACCTGGTCCACAGTAATCCATCCCCTGCAATGGAGAGCCATACCACTCTTCTTTAAAGTTACTTCTTCAGGGGGCCAAGCACCCCTGCACCATCCCAATTTAATGGGCAGCATCTCTCACACCTTTGATGCTTTTGTGTGTATGTATGTGTATATACATATATATATAAATACAGTGGATATAAAAAGTGTACACACCCCTGTTAAAATGCCAGGGTTTTGTGATATAAAAAATTAGACCACAATAAATCATTTCAAAACTTTTCCCACCTTTAATGTAATCTATAACCTGTACAATTTAATTGAAAAACAAACAAATCTGTTAGGGAAAAAATATAAAAAATAAACAACGTACAATAAGCTGGTTGCAAAAGTGTACACAACCTTAAACTAATGCTTTGTTGAAGCACTTTTGATTTAATTACAGCATTCAGTCTTCTTAGGTAGGAGTCTATCAGCATGGCACATCTTGACTTGGCAATATTTGCCCAGTCTTCCTTGCAAAAGTGCTCCAAATCTGTCAGATTGCGAGGGCATCTCTTGTGCGCAAACCTCTTCAGGTCACCCCAGAGATTTTCTATTGTATTTAGGTCTGGGCTTTGACTGGGCCATTCCAAAACTTTAATTTCCTTCTGTTGAAGCCATTATTTTGTTGATTTGGATGTATGCTTGGGGTCATTGTCGTGTTGAAAGGTGAAATTTCTCTTCATCTTCGGCTTTCTAGCAGACGCCTAAAGGTTTTAGGCCAAAAGTGACTGGTATTTAGAACTGTTCATAATTCCCTTCAACTTGACTAAAGCCCCAGTTCTAACTAAAGAAAAGCAACCCCAAAGCATGATACTACCATCACCATGCTTCATTGTGGGGATGGTGTTCTTTTGGTGATGTGAAGTGTTGTTTTTGTGCCAAACATACCTTTTGGAATTGTGGCCAAAAAGTTCAACCTTGGCCTCATCAGACCATAACACAATTTCCCACATGCTTTTGGGAGCAAGTTTTAGCCAGGCCTATATGTTTTTCTGTGTAAGAAAAGGCTTCTGTTTTGCAACCCTGCCCAACAGGCCAGATATATGGATAATATGGGAGATTGTTGTCACAGGTAATACACAACTAGTACTTGCTAGAAATTCCTGCAGCTCCTTCAGTGTTGCTGTATGTCTCTTGGCAGCCTCCCTGACCAGTTTTTGTCTTGTCTTTTCATCAGTTTTGGAGGGATATCCAGTTCTTTGCAACATCACTGCTGTCCCTATTTTCTCCACTTTTTGATGGCTGTCTTCACTGTGTTCCATGCTATATCCAATACTATGGAAATTTTTTTGTACACTTCTCCTGACTAATATCTTTCAACAATGAGATCCCTTTGATGCATTGTAAGCTCTCTGCAAACCATGGCTTTTGCTGTAGCAAGCAACTGAGTAAATGTCAGGAAAATCCTACTAGGACAGCTGAACTTTATTTGGGGTTAATCAGAGTCTCTTTAATTGATGGCAGATGTGTACCCAAGAAAACTGAATACTGTAATTAAATCAAAAGGTGCTTCAACAAAGTATTAGTTTAAGGGTGTGCACACCAGCTTATTGTACATTTTTTATTTTTTATATGTTTTCCCCTAACAGATTTGTTTGTTTTTCAGTTGAACTGTACAGGTTATAGGTCACATTAAAGGTGGGAAAAATTTTGAAATTATTTATTGTGGTCATATATATATATATATATATATATATATATATATATATACATATATATATATATATATATATATATATATATATATATATATATATATCATCAAACACTGAACATTTAAAATGCTGACCACCAAAATAACAATCATTATGGACTGATTATAAAATGATTAAGACAACAAAAATTAAAAATCATTTTTGTAGTGGGGATGCACCCCCCTGCACCCCCACACTGCCTGCTAATTATATATATCAGCACTGAGATCACACAACAGTGGGGTAAGTGCATATTCCCTTACCCCACTACACCACTATCCCACAGAAAATGCTGGTAGCAAAAACTCCATTGACAAAAATGTATGAGCATTTACTGTTATTTACAACCTGAAATACTGTTCGCTCATATGAGTGTTCAGTGTTTTAGACTGCAGGCATATATATATGTGTGCACATTTTGTTTGTTCAAATTCCTCCTTAACCTCCAAATTTTGTTAATAGTTTATTTCCAACTATTTCTCATTCTCTGATGTAATTCACTGTTAATGACCCTTAAACTGCTCTGTTGCTAGACTTTTGCTGCTATTACTGTGGAATGTAAAATTTCAGTTGTATTTCACTGTAAATTACTCTTTTACTGTAGTTTCTAGATTTTATTATTATTGGAGAATGTAGAAATATTTTACTGTAGAATGCTGCATAAAGCTGTATGAATTCTTTGGTTTGTATACATATATATATATATATATATATATATATATATATATATATATATATATATATGTTTGTCATTGTTACGGGAGCTTTTCTCCCTGGGCCTCCACTGAAAACTGGATCTTTTTAGGCTCAGTGGACTTCCCCGGTCATCAAACTGAAACTGAAATAAATAAATAAATAAATAAACATTCAAAATATTGAATGTTGTTTTGCTGTCATAAGAGACTGAGTTTTCTTAATACTGGTTTCTGTGTGTGGAAGATTGAGGTACAGTAGAGACTGTGAATTTGCCCTTTATACAGAGGTACTGAACTTTTACAGATACCACTCAAGTTATCACTCTAGGCTATTTAGTATGATTGCCTAACTATGGAAAGCAAGCTGTGCACTGTGGTAAAAACACTTTTTGTAGGCAGAGACATGGGCATTGTGAGCACTGTTATTACTTTTATAAGGGCAACAGACAAACAGATAAGACTCTGTGGGCAGTTATATATAATGGATGGTATAATACTGCAAAATTACGTATCACTGTGGGTGATGTGTATACAGTCCCAGAGCCAAGCAGCAGTGCTTCTTTCTTTTTTTGCAGTTTCGGAGAAATATTTTACTGAGCATCACTGCAGTGACATAGACAATCTGAATGGGAAATGATGGCATTAGATATACCGGTGTCATCATGCTTGCAGTATCACGGTCTGCTATTTATACTATGCTTGGCTGTTGTATATATTGTAGTATCACTGTGACTTTGTTTTTAGTAAATGACTACTCCTGTGTGTTACACACTGTGAAACTCACACCCCAGGATTCATTAATGGAAATTTTCCACGCAGGAACAGTGTAGCCACTCCTGCATGGAAAATGGCCGCCTCACGATCCAGGTACATGTCGTTTTGACGTGCATGAGCGGTCCTACACTGTTCCAGCACGGAAAGCCATGCTGGATGCTAATCAGCTCATTTGCTGGTGAAAACCAGCAAATTAGCTGATCTAGTGATCCTGGAAGTCAGTAGGTCTCTGTGCTGGAACAGTATAAGGTGCAGAAATGTATTTGGTTACTAACCGAATACAATTCTACGAATTATACAACTGAGGCATGTCAGCACTCAATAAAGCATGTATTACAGTGGTTATGCATGCCAATGGCCAAACATATGGCCACTGGAATGCAAAACCGCTTCAAAAAATGTTTTATTTTTGTTGGTTGATCTCGGCCATTGAGTGCATGGGAAGTGGTACACTAGTGGGAGGGGCAGAAAAGATAAAAATAAGCGTGAAAATATGAACATTAGGGAATTCTGTATTTTGCCATTATAGTCAATGGCATGCAGAAAGTAAACAATGGCAGGGAGCAGTGGTTGCTAAGGGGGAAGGCTCATGTGTAGTGTAGTAACTAGGGCTCAAGGCAGTGGGGTATGTTAATGAGGTGACTTATACTGAATCACAAATTTCTTCTAAGTGTCAGACTGCACCTAACCATGTAGGTGCTCTAACACAATGGTGTAGGCAGGAGGAGCAAGTAACATGAAAAGTGGGTGTGTCATGCTTGCTGCAAGCACATTGGAGCTCTGTTGGCTGGTTTCTGCTTAGCTAAGCACAGCTAAGTGAGGGGGTGTGTCTGAGGCTGTTTACTCTTATTCCATGAACTGAGGCATGTGTTCACGGCCAGGGGGGGCCATTTCTTCCTGTTTACACTAGCTAAATGGGTCTGGGCAGTGCACCGGGGATTAAACAGGAAGGACATAGGAAAAGTAAAAGGAAATAGAAGAACAAGGGAAATGCAGTACAAACAGCAATATGGGATACTACAACACACAATGGGCCATTGAAAGCACTCATTAATACAGCCGGCAGGTTGCTGCATAGCTGAAAATGGGAGGAGATGTAAAAAATAAATAAATAAAGGGCAACAGCACAATACAGGAGAAATGAAGTAGAAATCACTAATATGAGACTCTTGCAACTCACAATAGGCCAGGTAAAGCATACAATAATACATATGGCAGGTGGCTGCATAGCTGAAAATGAGAGGAGATGTAAAAAAAAAATAAAGAGCAACAAAAAAAAGTTAAAGGGCAACAGCACAATAAAGGAGAACTATGAAGTAGAAATCAGCAATATGGGACCCTTGCAACTTACAATGGGCAGGCAAAGCACAGTAATACAGCTGGCAGGTGGCTGCATAGCCGAAAGTGGGAGGAGAAGTACGTAAAAAATAATTTAAAAAAAGGCAACAGCAGAATAAAGGCAATCATGCACAAATTACCAGTAATACCTCTAACACTCACAGTGACCAAATCAAAGCCATGAGTAATATAGGTGGGAGCTGGAATGTATCATAGTCAGCCAATCATACAGGCAGCATCTGTAGCACCACAATATAAAGTATGCAAACACTTTATAGTCTGGTTTGTCCCACAAACTCTGCACCATTGGTGTATACATGCTGGGGAATTTTAACTGGAAAAATGTTAGTGACTGCCATTGCTTTGATACATCAGTATGTGGTGGAGGCTGACGGTGGTGAGGAGGATAATGCTGACAACCGCCACAGACCGAGGAGGAGGAGAAGAGTGTTCAGACCCAGGGTAACTTACCAGGGGCTACATGAATTGGAGATAGTAGAATGCTACAGGGTGGACAGGGACATACTTCAGCAAATTGTTGAGCTGTGCCGGCTCGCCTCACATCCAGAATGAACAGAGAGGAACCCATCCCAGTGGATACTAAGGTATATGTAGCCTTAGGAATACTAGCTACAGGTACTTATTTTATTTATTTATTTATTTTATTTTATTGCATTTGTTTACCGGGAAAGTCCACTGGTCCAAAAAGAGCCCATTTTCACTGGAGGCCCAGGGAGAAAAGCTACAATGAGATACAGAAAAAATATAAACTTAATTAGTACAGAAGTAGAAACAGTGTTACAAATAGTAAATATAGTAACATATACAGAATATATACATAAAAGCAGGACTCTAGTTTGTTTGATTACAGTAATATATACAGAAAATATACATTAAAGCAGTATTCAATTAATTCAATCACAGTAGTATAAACAGAGATATATTAATCAGTATTATTGTACCAGTATCAACAAGTGAAGATAAAAATAAATATGGAGAAAGTATCATCAGTCACTAGTAGCAAAAGACATAGGAGTTTAGTAATCATATAAGGAGAGTGAAGAGGTTAGGTTATAGAGCAGGGACATAGCCAGGAAGAGTTGAGATGATTTTTCAGCATTTGTTTGAAGGTGGTGGTGCTGCCTGTGTTTCTTATAGAAGGTGGAAGTGAGTTCCATAGTTTGGCGATGGTGAAGGAATAGAGGAGTTGACCAGCAGGTAAGGTGGGCTTATCTACTTTTAGAAGAAGATGATTTTCAGATCATAGATGACTGCTGGGATGGTATTTGGCAAGTAGAGTTGAGAGAGCAGGACAGTCTGTGGGTCTGTAGATTATTTTGTGCATAGTAGTTAGTTGGGTGAATGAGAGATGGTGGGGGAGTTCCAGCCACCCTAATTGTTTCAGTGACTTACAGTGGTGGGATGAGAATTTGGCCTTGGTGGCAAATTTCGCTATTCTGTTGTAACACATAGTAAGTTTGGATTTTGTAGAATTTTGGATATTAGTGAGGAGAGGGGAACCATAAAGGAGAGAGGGTAATAAAAAGGTAGTTGCAAGGGTTTGTCTAGTAGAGAGGCTAAGAAAGTGTTGGTGCCTGTAAAGCATACCAAGCTTTTGGTGTGTTTTTTTTTGATGTTATTGTTTATGTGTAGGTCAACGTTAAGGTTTTCATCTATAAAAATGCCTAGTAATTTAGTGTGCGGGACAACTTCTATAGTGGTATTGTCTTGGGCTTGTATAGTGAAGAGTTTTTTATCAAATGGAGTTGTTTTCCTAGGAGTAAAAATTACTAGTTTAGTTTTTTTTTTTGTATTTAGGGTAAGATGATTGTTAAGCATCCAAGATTCAGTAGATGTGAGGGCATTCTGGGTAATTTGCTGGAGTTCAGAGCTGGAATTTGCAGTGCATATTATTGTAGAGTCATCAGCATACTGGATTACTGAGCATTGTGGGAAAGTGGTGCGAAAGTTGTTAATAAAGATGCTAAATAAGAGAGGCTCAAGTATGGAGCCCTGGGGTACCCCTGTGGAAGTACTGAGGAAGTTAGAGTAAGATTGTTGCCATTTGGTAGATTGCTGTCTATTGGAGAGATAGCTGTTGAACCATTGTAGGGTAGGGGGAGAAGTGTGGAGGGTTTTTTATTATTTTTCCAGAATCCCGTGCCCGGTTAACTGTATCAAGGAAGGATAGGAGGGGAGTAGTGGTCCTGGTCTGAAACCATGATGAGGGGGTGATAACATTTCATTTTCATGCAGGTGGTTGAGGAGTTGGGCATAGGTGCATTTTTCCAGTATTTTAGAGAGGGGTGAGAGAATAGCTATGGGTCGAAAATTTGTGGTCTGTGTTGGTGCCACCTTTGTGCAAGGGGAGAATGAATGCTTTTTCCAGATGTCTGGGACAAGGCATTCTTTAATTGATCTGGTAATGAGTATGCTGATGGGATAAGCTATAAAGTTTGCTGCTAGCTTCAGGAAGTGTGGGGGTAGATTGTCAGGGGCCAGAGTACAGGGTTTTAGCTTAAGTAAAAGTTTGTTTATTGTGCTGGTGGGTATGGGGGAGAATTTTAGGTTAGGGTTAAGGACATACTTGTTTTCTAGGATGACTTGGTCATCAGCTGTCTTAGTGGTGGTGCTGTTAACTGTAGGAAAGGTGGTGGTTAGGTTAGCTATGGTGTCAATGAAGTAGGAACTGAAGAGGGTAGCAAGTTCAATGTGGTTTTTATTGTGGGTAAGGGGATAGATTGCTTTGGGAGCCTGGGTGTAATAGCTGGCTGATGGAGGACCAGAATTTTTGGCAATTATTTTTATGTTGGCTTTGTAGGTGGAAGTAATAGTCTTTTTTATCAGTGGTTATTAGACGTTTTACCTGGTTATGGAGTTGCTTGTAATGTAGTAGAGTTGAGGGGGTCTTTGTTTTTCTGCCATGATTTCCAGGTTTTATCTCTTGTGGAAATTACTTCTTTGGCGGATTTTGAGAGCCAGCATACATGGTTATGTTTTATTCGTTTTTGTTGGGTGGGTGCTTGCCTATTTAGGATGTCTAGAAATGTTGAGTTAAAGAATTCAACAGCCTCATTAAGTGGTAGGGATTTGAGGGGGTTCCAGTTTACTTTAGCTATTGCGGATATTGTAGGGGTGTCACACTAATCTGCATCCAGAGTACTCCACCAGTTTCTGGATGCCATGCTACCAAATGTCTGTGACCACATATACTTCCCCAATGCCTGTGAAGAATTGACCAGCAATATGCATCTCTCCCACTGTTTAGCTGAATACCCAGAGGTACTGGGTGCCATAGACTGCATGCACATCCACATCAAAGCACCACCTGGTGAGCAGGGTAGGGTCTACATAAACCACAAGGGCTTCCCCTCCAACTGCCATGCCATGTGCAATGCCCAGGGCATTATCATGAATATGTGTGATTGCTGCCCTGGAAGCTATCACAACTCCCACATCTGGCATTCCTCACAGCTGTATCAGGGATTTGCCGGGGGGACATCCCGTATGGCCATCTAGTGGGGGATGCTGGCTATGCACTAGAGCCATGGATGATGACACTCAACAGAAATCATTATAGAGCATGTGTTTGGGATGCTCAAGTCATGGTCCCACTGCCTGGACATATCTGGTGGAGCCTTGCAGTACTGTCCACTTACATGCGCACACATGTTCATAGTATATGCCATCCTGCACAATATGATCCTGCAGAAACAGCTGCAGCAGGAACCGGATGGGGAAGGGCCACAGAGCCACCCACCATTACCATGGTCCCCACAGGCACAGAAGGACTCAGACGAGGAACCCCCTGAGCCAACTCCTGTAGGCAGACGGAAGAGTGCCCAGTATGGCCTGGCCCTGGCAAAGAGGCAATGCATAGCACACACACTGACACTGTAGGCACCCAGGGACTGACACCTCTCTCTACTCGCACACACAGTAAAAAGGGATGACACACACATCACACTACCTGCAACTTACCATCTGTAGGCAGTGTACTGTGTGCATCCAACATAGGCAGCCCTCAAGCTCCATATACACAACTGTCACAGACACAAGGTAAGTCAGTTGCCTTAGCAGTAAATTAATGTATCAGTATGTTCTGCTAGCATATGTATGGTATTGTTGCATGCATGCATGCAAGGGAATGGGGTGGACTACTGGGATAGGAACAGACAACTCACAGCTATGTGGGACACCATGAAATGTTTGCCAAAAACTGGCCTCCAAACACTATGCAGTAGTACCCAAGGTGGCAAATCCTACTGCAGTATATGTGTGGGGCCAACTAACTGGGGGGGTCATAGGTCACAGCCATGGATGTCAGTTTGGGGGTCCCATACTCACCCTTCAGCCTCACCCAACAAGTCAGCTGTAGAAAACCAGAGAGAAATGTCTGGAAAAGCTCCACAAATGGCAACAATGTTGAATCACCCCCCCTACAGACCCATGCAGTCATAGCACAGCAAGTCTCGCAGTTGCAGTAAGGCTCTGAAGGGTAACAAGTCTGACATGCAAATGTATGCCAAAGCAATCTCACCTATGCTCCTTACTGATATCCCAAAAACACAGCAGAAGGACTAAATCTTTAGAACAAAGACCACAACATCACCAAAACTGGAGAAAAAACAGACAGTTTAATAAAAGATCTTTCAGTTAGAGCTTTTGTCTCCTTCAATTACTGGAAACTTCTTCAGACTGAAATTTAAAAGATACACAACTTCTTAATAATACAAATCCTTAAAAAACACATGATTAGTATCACATGATAAGAAACAAAATCACATGATGTCATGGGCAACTAACACATTTTCCTGCATTTAAAACCTTAATGTTCTAAGCCTTTTCTTTTTTAAATACATCACACAATCTTCTCTATTGTTAAGACTGGGTGGAAAACAAGCATTCAACCTTGTTTGTCAACAATATTCTAGCCACCCTAGTTCCTCTTCTATATTAAATAAATTCTGAATATTATCCAGTGATTCCAGCACTATAAACTTAAAATCTACCTCACAAGAGTGACTTTTATAGTTCTTACTCAAGGCATTTCTTTCATCGCCAGTTTATATTGCATATTTATGCTTGTAGATTCTTCTATTGAGCTCTATTGTAGTCCTACCTACATAGTACGACTTGCATGTCATACAAAACCACATTTTTTGTCATACAAGTAAATAAAACTTTTATACTTACTTTATTACTTCCTACTATTAATTCCTCTGATTCTGTGTATAAAAATTGACACGTTACAATTATAACATCTAACCATCCCTTTCCTCCTTGGGAGATGTCTAGGTTTATTTAATTTTCCTTGAAAAATAATTTTGTAACACTTAGCTCTTTTTTATGTAAATACAGGTCTGGCTCCTATTCTTTCAACTATGTATGGATATGCATCAAATAACTCCCACTTTTTGGTTACTATATTTCTAATAGTTTGAGCATCTACACTATTCATAACTGGCAAAACCATTCTATTATTTCTATTGCCACCCTTATTTTTCTTTATACTACCATCTTTTTCTCTCTGTTCTAACAACTGTGATTTGCATACCATAATTTCTTCCATGGGGCAACCTCTTGACAGCATTCTATCACAAAACTTGTCCACTTCCTCTTGAAAGACTACTTCATCTTTAGTCAAATAGCTAATCCTCACTAATTGTCCTTTTACTACATTAATTTTTGTTTTCTTAGGATGCATACTGCTATAATGTAAGTAGCTGTTATTTTGAACCTCATTTTTAAATATTTTAGATGTTAAATTATTTCCTTGTTTATAAATTGTTACATCCAAAAAATGTATATTCTTATTATCTACCTTACTGGTGAATTTCAAATAAGGACAAACATTGTTCAGATATTCCAAGAAACATTCATAAGCTTCTATAGTGTCTCTCCAAATTAAAAAAATATATCATCTATAAATCTGAACTTCTTAACAATATTATGTCCAAACCTACTTTCTAAAATATGAACCTTTTCCCAACCATGCATAAAGAGGTTTCTTTTTTCTCTTTTCTCCTTACTGATATGCCTGTAGTCCCCAAAACAGGGCACAATAGTATGGTAAATAGAATCAAAATGTAAAGCAAGTAGTGCAGTCTCTGTAAATGTCTACAGTTGACAGGTGTACCCCCCATATACCCACATAAATGCAGTAACATGTATGTTTGCTGGGAAACAGCAGCATAACACAAATTGGTAGGGCTGTCCAATACACATGAAAACATGTTGCACATGCTCAATATGCAAGGGGTAAATGAGCTATGTCCATGTGTGGTCAATACTGTCAGGATCTGGCCAGCATGTTCTCCTGGCTGTCATCTTGTACTGCCCTAGGTACAGGCTATCTGTCACAGAGCCATGTGCAGATAACTGCAGTGCCAACAATTATGCATGTCAGTGACACCTATAGCTTTGCCACTAACATACTTGAAAGTCACAGTGCTATGTGGAATATACTACACATATAATGGACTTTTTGAGGGCTGTGTAGCCGAGGTGCTAGGGTGTTTGTGAATAATCATGCTTCTTTGTAATGTTGCCAGTGCTCATTGTCAGTATGGCTTTTGTCCTTGTTTTATGTCTGCTTTTGTATATAATGGGTATGCCTGCACAGTACAATGCAGTCTGTACCCACACCCATAATACCAAACCTCTGACAGGAACATGTCTGAACAAGGGCAGAAGTAAATGTGGAACAAAGGCACAGTGATAGTCATGTCTGGTAAATATTGCCCTGACAGAGAAAGTTGGTAGGGTGAGGGGTATGCAGTAGCAGGAATTGTCTGAAGGTTATGTAGGCTGATACAGTAATGTCTGTCAATATTTTGTAAAATCACGCTTCAATTATACTGAAATAACTTGCCATAAAAACACATGTTTATGCAGACTGGACAAAACCTCTAGCCAAACACCCAGACAATCTGCCAAAAAATGTACAGCAGACAGGTATGGCCACACCAGGATATCACATCCCAGGTTACACAAATACCACATAAGCAGAAGATGCCCTAGCTAGTATATCAACAAGTTGCTGGACTATAACTCAACTAGCTGTAGTCACACCTCCCAACTGGCCTTGTTGGGCATGAAGTGCTGCCATTATAATATCAGTTTGTGCATCATATGACTAGTATTCATTTGGTAAAGCACTGTGATGATTTGAGGATGTCTAACACTAGTTAATGGCATAATACATTGCACTGTCAGAATACAGATATGTCAGAAAATGTCTGACAAAACAAACCATTACCCCGAGAAAAGTCCTCTGTACCTCTGAGAGGTATGTCTGTAGCACACAAAACCCTGGACTGGAGTATACTTATCTCTGGAATGGAGTCCCAGTCTAACTATACTGGGCATGCTCCTACACTTAGAGAAGCACAGGACATGTTGGAACCTACACTGGTCTATATGACTATATTGTGCAGATATATCTGTGCATACAGACAGCTATGTACACCTTAACTATCCCTACATACCCACACACACACACACACACACACACACACACACACACACACACACACACACACACACACACACACATTAGACAGGATTAACCCCAGCTAGCTGTAGGTGACCCATATGTGATATATCCTCATCTGTTGTATGTGACACACATTCAGACATATATGGCCAACTGAAAACTATATATGTCAAGCATGCATACACATAGATGAGGAGAAGTGAGAGACAGACAGTGATAGACAGAGAGACACAGGGGGACAGACACAGCAGGATGGGTCACACACATGGGTACCCTGAATGGCATACAGTGATGTCCTGCTGTGGACAGTGGCATACTGATGTTAAACAGTGGCACATGCAAGCATAAAAGTTGAACCCCATTGTGCAATAGTACTGAGGTTGGGATGTTAATATCACATCACCTGCATGTGTGTGTGTGTGTGTGTGTGTGTGTGTGTGTGTGTGTGTGTGTGTGTGTCTGTAGGTCTAAGTATTAGCAGACTATTCCCACTCAGTACACTTCACATTGCCCAACTGCACAAGATCTGCTGCTGTCATTCACCTTAGAAGTACCATTGGACACCTGCTACCCCTGTAAGCTCTGTAGCGCATGTGCTAACTGCATAACACTATAGTACAAGTAGCTAGAGAGGTTGGAGTTCTAAACCCAATACTGGCAAGTGTGTGTGACAGTTGTATGTGCAAGACTGAGTTATTTGTAGATGAAACAGTTTTATGCCATTCCCACCCACAACACATCCCACTTCCCCACTTTTTCAGTCCAGATGATGTAATTCCCTTTATCAGCAGCTTTGGCCAGCTGTCAACCCATTAAGCTCAGTAGTGCATGCAATAAATGCCTAGCACTGTAGTAGAAATAATTAGTTAGACAGGGGTTCTACTCTTGTATCTGGCAAATGTGTGTGTGTATGTTTGTAGGCAGAGGTATTTTGATATGTTTCCCACCCAGTGCCCTACTTTATCAGTCCTGCTGATGTCATTCCCCTTATCAGCACTTTTGGCCAACTGTCAGATCAATAAGCTCTGTAGCACATGCAATAACTGTGTAACACTATGGTACAAATAACTTGCTAGGTAGGGGTTCTACCCTCACATCTAGCAAATGTTTGTGTGTATAAGTGTGTCTATTTGTAGGACAAAGTATTTTGATATGTTTCCCACCCACTGCCCTACTTTATCAGTCCTGCTGATGTCATTCCTCTTATCAGCACCTTTGGCCAGCTGTCAGCTCAGTAAGCTCTGTAGTGAGTGCAATAACTGCATAACACTATGGTACAAATAACTAGTTAGGTAGGGGTTCTACCCTCACATCTAACAAATGTGTGTGTGGTGTGTGTGTGTGTGTGTGTGTGTGTGTGTGTGTGTGTGTGTGTGTGTGTGTGTGTGTGTGTGTGTAAGTGTGCCTGTTTGTAGAACAAAGTATTTTGATAAGTTTAACACCCACTGCCCTACTTTAGCAATCCTACTGATGTCATTCCCATTATAGGTTCATAAGTGTATAGTAGGCTAATGGCCCAGGAGCCTTTACAAGCCTAGCCCATAGAAGGTCCCTGCCTTTGTGCCACCCAATGTTACTTTCCAGTTCCCTGTATCAAGTAGAGCCACTGCAGTGATACTTGGGGTGAACTGTCTATTACCAATCCACTGATCGAAACAGGGTCAGCTAGGTGCTCTGCATGACATGCATGGGAAGTGTATTCCAGGGCATGTGCAGTCTCTTGGTGAGGGATCTGCCCCACCAACATGTTGTGTCAATTGTGGTAATGACATAGAAATCTCTGCAATGTGTGGCGTGGAGGGATTGGGATGTCTTCATATGTAGCATTTCTAAAAGAGATGGGTCAGACATGGCTTTGTCAGCCAAGTACAGATAGCCTCTAAGTAGGTGATATGACATAAAGAATAACTGGATTCTTCTGAGTCTGTCTGTGTAGGATATGTGTTTAATGCCTAGGAACCTCTTTGTGAGGTACTTCTGTGGCCTTCCCAGCAACAGCTGTTGCAGGTGTCTAGTGAGGTGCATGCCAAATGGGGCCATAATACTTGATGTGTTATCTAATGATGGAAGAGTAGACAGAGATGATTACCTCTGTCTTCCTGGATGCAAAACCCTTGGTAATGTTATGTGCCACATAGAAGGAATTCCTGACCACAATGGCAATGTGGTGTTTGAAGGAGAAGTTACTGACAACCTGTGTCCCCACATCTCTTATAACACCTACTGTGTTTACTGGGCTCCCATCGATGTGGTACTTACTGGGAAGTGAGTGTTTTACCAAAGGGGATGATGATGCATTTTGTGGTGTTAAGCTTCTGGCCATGGTTTCCATACCATTCATTGGCTCAGTGAGGCTTTTCTGTAGGTTGTCGGCATCACTTGTGGCATTAATGATGGCTCTCAGCTTGCAGTCCTCTGTGAACTTGGTCAGCCAGAGTTCGTCTGTGTTGGGTTGGCCTCTTGAGAAGTAGATGCTAGACAAGAGACTACCCAGTACTGATTCCTGTGGGACTCCACTTGTGACTGCTTGGCAGTCTGACTTGGAGTTTGCCAGTGTCACACTGTGTGTTCTGTGAACCAATTTGCAACCCACCTACTGATATAGGGGTTGATGCCTAGTTTGGTGGGTTTATCAATATTTCCTGACTGAAGAATGATATCAAAATCATTGGTCATATCAAGGTAGACTGCATGCACTGCCTTACTGCCATACACAGCCCTGGTGACTCACTCAAAGAAGTCAACCATTCACAAAGCCAAACTGTGCGGGGTTCAGAGTTATAAGATTACCTATATCTTTATCAATCAGGTCCCTGATGATGCAGTCCATACTTGTATATTGTAGACTCGTCAGGCTAATGGGGCAATAATCCCCAGGGTCTGTAATTGCTACCCCTTTATGGAGAGGGATGACTGTAGCAGTGTGTCATTTTGGAGGGACAAAGCCTGAGGTGAGGCTGTAACCAAACAGGGAACACAGATGTGGGGCCAGGTCTCTTTGTATGTCATGTAGAACACAGCCACAGAAATGTGTGGGTCCCATGGAAGCTGTTTTCTTGCCTGTGGACAATGCAGGTCTTACCTGGCTGCAGTAATGCTGGGTGCTTGGCATTCATCTGCCATTGTGATTGTTCCCTTAGCGGGGAGTGAGCGGTAAAACTGGCACTGAATGTGTTGGCAAGACTGTTGCCAATATATGTTGGCTCAGGATAGGAGTTAGCATTGTGCAGTAACTCACAGCACTTGTGGGTATTGCTGTGGAGGTTGTTGGTATAACTATCAACTGCTTTTGTGTCTTCTGCAATTCTGCCTTCATAGCTGGCTGTAGATGATTCCATGAGGGATCTCAAGTTGTTGAGGCTAATAAGAGGGTTTACCTGTCTTGAGACACCACCTTTTTCAGCAACAGTGTCTTTCTTCTGTTATACATTTTAGTAATGGCAGAATACCATCACATTGGCTTCCAGTGTTTGGAGGACAGCGTCTTGGTTCTGTTGGCTATGGCTAGTACCATGCATTCATGTATATGTTTGTACAGTGCATTTATGTATGAGTCAACAGTCATGCAGCTATTTTCCATTAGCATGTGTGCAGTGAAGTCATCCACTCCTGTTTTTATGACTGCAAAGTCAGCTTTGGAGAGTTTTTTCAAGGTGGTTACCTTTGTGGGGGGTGTGGGTGAGATGTGGATTGCCATGGTGATTACATCATGTTTGGATCTGACCAGGTAGGGATTGACTACCGTTGTCGAGCAATGGCCCCATATGTAAGTAATATGTAAGTAATCAACACAGGTCAAGGTTGTTACATCCTCTACTCGAGGGCATTGGAACTGATGAATTTCAGGAAGTGTTGTGCCAGTCTACTGGTGCTTGACTATTTCATAGGTTCATATGTAGGTACTAGGCTATCTGGCCAAAGGCATTTATAAGCCTAGCCAGAATGTGTGGGCTTTCGCCTCCCCCTTAGATTAGTTCCCTGTATCTCTGTCCACCAGAGCCACTGAAGTGATCCCCGGGGTAAAATTTCTGTTTCCCATCCACTCATCAAGGTTTCTCATGAAGAGTGCTAGTGAGAAGCTCTGCCTAATATAGATTGGAATCTTGTTCCAAAGCATGGGAAGTCTCTGGGACAGGAATCTATCACTCCAGCATAGTCTATTTATTGTTGTGGTGTGGTTTAGATCCCTAGAGCATGTGGCTCATGGGGATAATTTTTCCCAGTTGATGGAGGGGTACTTGAAGTCTCCTACTATGTCAGTGCTGGGTTGGACCTTGATAGATGCCATGGTGTTGAGGAATGTGGACTGATAGTCTAGGGACATTGATGTGGAACCATAGCAAGCTATGACCTGGATTGCACTATTACCCAAAGTCAGTTGTACCTGAAGTATCTGAGATACATTATGCTGGGATACTAGTCTGGAGGTGTGCATATCTGTTATGAATATGGAGACACCCCCACCTGTGGAGCTGTGGTCCATGTTTTGGGGTTAACAGCTGTGAAATGCATCATAGCCTGTTAGTGCAGGGCTGCTGTCTGCTGCTGTAAACCAGCTCTCTGTTACAGCACAACTGTCAATGTTCTCCATTTTGAGGAGTGCTTTGAGTGACTGCATCTTGAGAGTTAGATGTCTAATGTTGAGCAACATGACACTCAGACTGCATTCATGTCTAGCTGTTATGGTGGTAATGTGATTTAGAACACTGCCTAAAAAGGCACTATAGGGGTGGCAAGAGACTTAACCAGTACCTGGAAACTCAGGGATGACAGATGCAAGCCATATCTGGCAAGGCATTGAGGTCTGTCAATCATGTCATCATAAGCAGAGAGAAACTGATCCCCTGAGCATGACAAACAACACATATGCCACTGTTGAAGTCAATAATTTGTTGATAGTACTGCAGCATCGTTCTGAGTGATTGTAATATACTTCTCAGGTCTACTGTCATACCTGCCTGGACTACGTAATCCAAGAGCTCAACCATGTCTCTTGTCATGTATTCCAGGAAGGTGTGTCACAGGTTATTCACACCCACATGGATGATGACAGAGTGATACTTGTAGTTGTTGTGAACTGACCTGACTGGGTGTGTCATTTTTTGGATGCTGCCATGTGATAGACAGCCTGCTGTTACCTTCTCCATAATCAGTCTAGTGAGTCGAACATCTGTGTGCCTTAGTATTGAGTCACCCATGATTACTGTATTGGGCAAGGTGGTTAGCCTTAGGGGCGTAGGTTGAGGGGCACACTGTGTCTCCTTTGGCATGTGCTATGTTGTGGTGACTGAGTGGGTGTCTGTCTTGCTGGTCTGGGCTGGTGATATAAATGTCCATTGACTCTCTCTGTGAAGGTGGGTGCATGACTTGTGAGTGTATGTCAGCTTAAAGGAGAGGGGTGTCTGTGTACATGAGGCAGTTGCAACAGTACCTCAGAATGGCCAAGTGCACCAGGTTAATGGGTGAAAGCACAGAAAACTGCACTTCAATTATGCCAGGAGGGGTGGTCATTACTACTAAGTACTGTGGCTAATTCTGTGAGGAATGATTACTGCTGATGGCTCCCAGGTGTGCTACACATATTGATACAATAACCTGTTGAAGTGCAAAGCTATTATACTATTTGAAGTGCAAGAGAGAAAGAACTAGCAAGATCTAAGGGAAAGACTGAAGGCAGACTTTCTGCCACCTGTAATACTTTACCTCAGCTGTGCATTTATCAGCACCTTTAGCCAGTTATTAATCCAGTAAGCTCTGTAGCATGTGTGGTAACTGCGTAACACTGTAGTACAAATAACTAGATAGGGAGGAGTTCTGATCCCAATGCTGGTAAGTGAGAATCAAATACTGTGTGCGTTATACCATTTTGAGTTGTTTACCACCTTTTACACTTCCCTTCACCCTAATTTACTAGTCCTGTTGATGTCATTCACCTTACAAGTACCTTTGGACTAGGTGAAATTGTATAAGTCCCGTGGAGCATCTCACAGGATCATAGGAGATTACTAGGCTATCAACCTGTAGGTCATTTTAATCCTAGCTATTTCAACCCAATGTAATAACGTAAAGGTACAATTCAATACCCAAGATTTCATTTAGTGATGACTGCCCATGTCCAGGAGGGCTGCCGATGCTATCCCCAGTAAGAATTTATGGTGCCCCATTCACTCATCCAGGTTCCTCTTAGGTTCATATGGTCATAGGTGAGTACTAGGCTAATGGCCCTGGAGCCAACACAAGCCTAGCCCAAGAACATACCCAGTCGTCCTATTGCTGGACATTAGTTCCTTGTACCCTTATTGAGCAAGGCTGTTGAAATGATCCCCTGGTTGAATTTACTGTTACCCATCCACTCATCAAGACTTTTCTTGAAGAGGGACAGTGAGGTGTTCTGCTTGACATGAATGGGGAGTTTATTCCAGAGTATAGGTAGTCTCTGGGTTAAGAACCTGTCCCTCCAGCAGGTTCTGTTTCTTGTGGTGATGAGGATGAGGTCCTTGGACCATGTGGTGCAGAGGAATTGAGTCTCTTTCAGATGAAGCATGTCTAGTAACACTGGGTTCAACATGACTTTGTATGCCAAGAAGAGATCGTCTCTAAGTAGGTGATATGAGATGGTGTATAACTAGTTTTCTGAGTCTGTCTGTATAGGGCATGTGTTTGAGTCCTAGTATCCACTTTGTGAGGAATTTCTGTGGCCTCTCCAGTTGTTGCAGGTGTCTAGTGAGGTACATGCCAAATGGGGCATTGTACTCTATAATGGATCTAATGAGGAATGATTAGAGAGGATCTATGACTTCTTTCTTCCTGGAAGAGAAACCCTTTGTAATGAGGTGTGCCACACAGAAAGGATTTTCTAACTCCATAGCCACATGGTTGTCAAAGGAGAGGTTGCTATCCACTTGTGTCCCTAGATCTCTTATCACACCTTGGGAGTTGAGAGGGCTACCGTTGATGTGGTAGTTTGTGGGCACTGAGTTTTTCCTGAAGGGGATGACGGTGCACTTTTTGGCATTGAGCTTAAGACCATGCTTCTGACACCAGTCGGTGTCTGTGAGGCCTTTTTGTAGGATGTTGACGTCAGCTTGAGAGTAAATAATGGGTCCCAGTTTGCAGTCATCAGCAAACTTGGTCAACCAGAGCCCTTTGGTGTTGGCCTGAACCTCAGAAAAGTATATACCAAACAGGAGAGGACCCAGGACCAATCCTTGTGGGACACCACTTGTGACTGCATGGTAGTTGGATTTGCAGTCCACTACTTTCACGGTGTGAGTTCTATCCATGAGCCAGTTGGCAACCCATCTTATGATGTAGGGGTTGATGCCTAGGTTGGTGAGTCTGTCAATGATCCCTGAGTGGGGTATAGTGTCCAAAGCCTTGGCCAGATCGAGGTAGGCTGTGTGGACTGCCTTGCCTTCATCGACCGCTTCGGTGACAGATTCAAAGAAGTCTATCAGGTTAAGCAGACATGATCTGCCCTTCACAAACCCAAACTGTGAAGGATCCAGGGTTGAAGATTCCCAATATCCCTATTTATGAGGTCCATAATGATGTGCTCCATGGCCTTACAGATCAGGCTCGTCAGGCTGATGGGGAAGTAGTTTCTTGGGTCAGTAGATGTTCCCCCTTTGTGGAGTGGAATGACTGTAGTGGTGCACCATTCGGTGGGAATAAAGCCTGATGTGAAGCTGTGGTTGAACAGGGCACTTAGGTGAAGTGCCAGTTCCCTTTGTATTTAATGTAGCATGCAGACCAGGTATATTATCAGGTCCCATGGAAGCTGTATTTTTGGCTTTGGATAGTCCAGCTTCTACCTGAGCAGCCATGATATAAGGGATTTGGCATTCCTTGGGTATTGGGATGGACCCTTTTTGGGGGTGAGGGGGGTAAAGTTTGCACTAAACCTGTCTGCCAAGATGTTGGCAATATCTGTTGGTTCATTATAAGTGGTGCCATTGTGCAGTAGCTCAGAGCACCCCTGCGTATTGTTATGCAAGTTATTGACGTAACTAAAGAATGCCTTGTGGTTATCTTTAGCATCTGTTGCAATTTTGTTTTCATAACTAGCTTTGGAGGCTTTGATGAGGTATCTCAGTTTTTTGCTGAGGCTTACAAGGGGATTTTTCCAGTCTTGGGTCCTTGCCCTTTTCTGCAAGAGTTCTTTTCTTCTGTTGCAGAGTTTGTTAATGGCTGGGGACCACCATATTGGCTTCCTTTTTTTGGAGGACATGATCTTGGTTCTGTTAGGTATGGCCTAATCCATGCACTAGTGTAAATGCTCATACAGTGCCTTGGTGTATAATTCAGCAGCCATAAATCCATTCCCTGTTTGTGTGGGTGTTGTGAAGTTTAACACTTCTGCCTTTAGAAGCAGAAAATTGGCTTTGAAGATGTTTTTTACTGTGGTTTCCTTCATGGGGGTGAGGGTGGGATTTGGATATTGACTTTGATTAAGTTATGGTCAGATCTGACTATGGAGGAGTTGATCAGTGGTGTAGAGCAGCAGTCCCCCATGTTTGTGATAACCAGCTCAAGAATGTTTCTACCTCTGGTGGGGGTGAGAATTAGTTTGTCCAGGGTGTTGGAGGTAATGAATTCCAGAAATCATTGGGCAAATGAGTTGGAGCAGGAGTAGTTTTTCCAGCTAATGGTGGGACAGTTAAAGTCTCCCAGTCTAAAGGTATTAGATAGTATCTTAATGCTTTCCAGAGTGTTCAAGAATGTGGAGTGGGAGTCTTGGGACATTGTGGGGGATCTATAGTAGGCTACAACCTGGATTGCCGTTTTATCCAGTGTTAGTTGTACCTGTAGTATCTCTAATGTATTATGTTGGGCAACCAGTCTGGCGGTGTGCAAATCCTTTATGGAGATGGATACACCACCTTCTTTGGGGCTTCGGTCCAGGTTTGTGTATCCTGGTAGCGCTGTGGTGCTTTCTGGAGCCATGAACCAAGTCTCTGTTACTGCTCAGAGGTTGATGTTCTCCAGTTTTAGGAGTGACTTGTGTGAGTGCATTTTGAGGTTTAGGCTTCTAGCATTGAGTAGCTTTAGCCTCAGGTTGCGCTTGTTTGCAGTTGTTATGGTGGTAATTTTGTCTGCAGGGCATTGCCTAAAAAAGGTGCTATAGAGGTGGAAAGAGCCTTTGCCAGTATCCAGAATTGCAGGGGTGACAGACGCAGGCCATTTCTGGCAAAGCATCGAGGTCTGTTGATCATGTCATCCCCGGCAGACAGATACTGGATCCCCTTTGAATGACACCACAAACTTAGCCAATTGTTGAAGTCAATCCTTTTCTACTTGTACTGTGGTATCATTCTAGGCAATGGTAGTATGCTACTCAGGGCTAGGGTCATACTTGCTTGGGCTACAATGTCCAAGAGCTCCTCCGGGTCTCTTTTTATCTAGTCCAGGGAGGTACGTCTTAGATCGTTCACACCAACAAGGACAATGACCGAGTCATGCTTGTACTTGTTGTGGAGTGACCGAAGTGCATGTGTTATGTGGTGAATCCTGGCACCTGACAGGCAGATGACCGTAACTTTCTCCTTATTTAGCCTAGTGAGTGGGACATCAGTGTGCCTTACTATAGAGTCGCCAATAACTAGTGTATTGGGTAGACTGTTTTGCCATAGGGGCTTAGGTTGATTGGTACACTATTTATGTGGGCTATGTGTCTTGGGGGTTGTGTTTGGGTGAGATGGTTGCTTGTGTTTTTGCCTTAGAGGTCTATGCTGTTTGGGCAGATTCTTATTGAGAACCTCCATGAAAGTGGGTGTGTGTTTTATGTTACTATGTGAGAGGTGTGGTGGTGTGTGATCCAGTAAGCTATGTGTTCTATGAGGTGTGGAGTGTGTGTCAACCTTCTCCTCTTGACTGGCTATCTCAGTCTTGGTTTGAGAGAGCGTGGCTTCCAGTTTGGTTATGTAAGGGCATCTCTCACAACTGGATGTGTTGGTAGGTAGGAGGAGAGGGTTGTTTGTGTAGATGAAGCAATTGCTACATTGCCTCAGGATGCCCTGGTTCACTAGGTTAATAGGAGAAAGTGTAGGGAACTGTCCTTTAGGCATGCCTGGATAATTTCTTAACATTATAGTAGAAATAACTAGATAGGCAAGAGTTCTAATCTCTCAATACTGGCAAGTGTGTATATGTGCGTGTGTGTGTGTGTGTGTGTGTGTGTGTGTGTGTGTGTGTGTGTGTGTGTGTGTGTGTGTGTGTGTGTGTGTGTGCGTGTGTGAAAATCAAATACTGTGTGTGTTATACCATTTTGAGTTGTATACCACCCTTTACACTTCCCCTCACCCTAATTTACTAGTCCTGTTGATGTCATTCACCTTAGAAGTACCTTTGGACAAGGTGAAATTGTATAAACCCCATGGCACATCTGATAACTGTGTAACACTATAATAGAAATAACTAGATAGGCAGGAGTTCTAATCTCAAAACTGGCAACTGTTTGTGTGTGTGAGAATCATATTCACTGTGTGTTATACCATTTTGATTTGAGTACCACCCTGTAAATGTCTCATCACCCTACTTTACTAGGCCTGCTGATGTCATTCACCTTAGAAGTACCTTGGGAGTAGAAGAAATTCTGTAAGCTCCATGGCACATCTGTTAACTGCGTAACACTGTAAGAGAGATAGGTGAGGGTTCTAATCTTATTACTAGCAAGTGTGTGTGTGTGTGTGTGTGTGTGTGTGTGTGTGTGTGTGTGTGTGTGTGTGTGTGTGTGTGTGTGTGTGTGTGTCTCTTTGGGTGTAGATCATATCCTATTTGGCTGATACCATTTTGATTGGTGTACCATCCATGCCTGTTTACCACCTCCTGATGGCATTACTTTATATAGCATGGTAATGGCATCTGCCTCACATGCAGCATGTTAAACCATTGTGCAGGCCATATCAGTCCTCTGTACAGATGTCTATGGAATATCCAGATGTTTAGGTTCATAGGTGTGTACTAGGCTAATGGACCTGGAGCCTTTTCAAGCTAGCCCATAGGATTACGCTGGCATCATGCCACCCGACATTAGTTCCCAGTGCCTCTGTTGAGTAGAGCCACTGAAGTGATCCCAGGGTGAGTTTTCTATTTCCCATCCATTCAGCAAAATTTCTCTTGAAGAGAGCCAGTGAGGTGCTCTGTTTGGCATGTATGGGAAGTCTATTCCATAGCATGGGCAGTCTATTGGGTATGGCGAGATCCAACATGTTCTGTTGATTGTGGTAATGAGGTTGAGGTCTGTGAAGCATATGGTGTGGAGAGATTGGGATTTCTTTAGATGTAGCATTTATAACAGAGCTGGATCAGACATGGCTTTATAAGTCAAGCAGAGATTACCTCTAAGTAAGCGATATGAAACAGAGAATGGTTGGAGTTGCTTGAATCTGTCCACATAGGACAACTGTTTAAGGCCTGGGATCATCTTTGTGAGGTACTATTGTGGCCTTCCCACTTGTTGCAGGTGTCTAGTGAGCTACATGTCAAATGAGGCATTGTACTCAATGATTGGCCTAATGAGGGAAGAGTAGAGGGAGACAATGACCTCTTTCTTCCTGGATGCAAAACCCTTAGTAATGAGATGTGCCACTGAGAAGGACATTCTGACCACAGTGGCAATGTGGTGGTAAAAAGAGAGGTTACTGTCAGCCTGTGCTCCCAGATCTGTTATAATGCCTTCTGTGTTCGGTGGACTACCAGTGTTGTGGTAATTTATGGGAACCGAGTTTTTCCTCAAAGGGGATGATACCACATTTTTTGGCAGTGAGCTTAAGGCCATTGTTCTGACACTAGTCATTGGTGTTAGTGAAGCCTTTCTGCAGGATGTCAACATCACTTGGGGAATTAATAATAGCTCCCAACTTGCAATTGTGTGTGAACTTTGTCAACCAGAGTCCCTTTGTGTTGGCCTGGACATCAGAGAAGTAGGTACTAAACAGGGGAGGACCCAGGACCGAACCCTGTTTGACTCCACTTGTGAATGGTTGGCAGCCTGACTTGGAGTCAGCTACCTTTAGAATGTGGGTTCTATCTGAGAGCCAGTTTGCAGCCCACCTAGTGATGTAGGGGTTGATGCCTAGCTTAGTGTTTTTTTCTATGATTCCTGCATGGGGAATGATATTAAAGGCCTTGGCCAGATTAAGGTAGGCTGTATGAACCACCTTGCCATCATCCACAGCTCTGGTGATTGACTCAAAGAAGTTGACCAGGTTGAGCAGGCATGACCTACCCTTCACAAAACCAAACTGTGTGGGATCCAGAGTTTAGAGATTCCCTATATCCTTGTTTATTAGGTCCATGATTATGCATTCCATAACTTTACATATCAGAGTTATCAGGCTAATGGGGCAATAGTTTCCAGAGTCTGTAGTCGCTCCTCCTTTGTGGAGAGGGATGACTGTAGCAGTGCACCATTTGGTAGGGACAAAACCTGAGGTGAGGCTGTGATTGAATAGAGCATATAGGTGTGGTGCCAGTTCACTCTGTAGTTCATGTAGAATATAGCCAGGGCTATTGTCAGGTCCCATAGAAGTTGTATTCTTGGCCTTGGACAGTGCTGTTTTAACCTGTGCAGCAGTAATACTGGGTGCCTGACAATCTACTGGTATTGTAATTGGTCCTCTTATGGGGGAGAGAGGGGTAAAGTTGGCACTGAATCTGTTGGCCAGTGGATTGGCAATATCTGTTGGCTCAGTATAGGAGGTACCATTGTGCAGTAACTCAGAGCAAATCTGGATATTGCTGCGGAGATTCTTTACATAACTATAGAAGGCCTTGTGGTGTCTTTACTATCTGCTGCAATTCTGTTTTCATAGCTAGCTGTAAAGAATTTGGTGAGGGATCTCAGCATTTTGTTGAGGCTGATAAGGGAGTTTTTCCAGTCTTGGGACTTCACCTTATTCCACATCAGTTTCTTTTTCCTGTTGTAGAGTTTGTTTATGGCAGGAAATCACCAGACTGGCTTCCTTTCTTGAAGGAGACCGTCTTGGTTCTAGTGGGTATGGCGAGATCCATGCATTTGTGTACAGGTTCATACAGTACATTGGTGTATGATCCGGCGGACATGCAGCTATTCTTCATTTGCATTTGTGCCATGAAGTTAGCCACCTCTGTTTTAGGAGTCCAAGGTTAGCTTTGGAGAAGTTTTTCATGGTGGTTAACTTTACTGGGGGGTGGGAAGGATGGAAATTTCCAAGGTGATTAGTTTGTGGTCGGATCTAACCAGGGTGGAGTTGATTACTGGTGTAGAGCAATGGCACCCATTTTAGTAGTGACCAGGTCAGGGATGTTGCTACCTCTAGTTGGGGTATGAATGAGCTGGTCCAGGGCATTGATATTAATGAATTCCAGGAAACATTGGGCAAGTGTATTGCTACATGAGTAGTTTTCCCAGTTAATGGAGAGGTAGTTTAAGTCACCCAGTATGAGAGTGTTAGTTGGTCCCTAATGTTCTTCAGGGTGCTTAGGAACATGGAGTGTGGGTCTTGGAACATGGTTGGGGACCTATAGCAGGCTATGACCTGAATCGCTGTCTTACCCATTGTTAGCTGCATTTGAAGTATCTCTAATGTGTTATGTTGGGTGACCAGTCTGGAGGTGTGCGTATCCTTTATGAATATAGAAACACCACTGCCTTTGGAGCTTCGGTCCAAGTTCTTGGGCCGAAAGGTGTGGAATGAGTTATATCCTAGTAGTGCAGGGGTGCTTTCTGCTGCTTTGAACCAGGTCTCTGTTACAGCATAAATGTTGATGTTCTCCATTTTAATGGGTGCTTTGACCAAGTGCATTTTGGGATTTACACTTCTAGCATTGCGCAGCATGACCCTCAGATTGCATTTGTTTGTAGCTGTCATGGTGGCAATTTGGTCTTTGGAACACAGCCTATAATGGCACTATAGGGGTGGCAAGAGCCTTGGCCAGTATCCGGAAGCCAAAGGTTGATAGATGCAGGCCATCTCTGGTAAAGCATCGAAGGCTGTCACTCATGTCATCCCAGGCAGACAGACACTATATCCCCTTGGAATGACACCCAGAAACTTAGCCAGTTGTTGAAATCAATCAGTTACTGCTTGTACTGTGGTATCATTCTTGGTGATAGTAGGATGCTGCTCAGGGTTAGAATCATATCCACCTGGGCTACATAATCCAAGAGCTATTCCATGTCTCTTTTCATGTAGTCCAGGCAGGTATGTCTCAGGTCATTCACACCTACATGTACAATGGCAGAGTCATATTTGTACCTGTTGTTGAGGGACCTAAGTGTGTGCATTATGTTGTGGATCCTAGCACCTGACAGGCAGCTGAGTATTACTTTCTCCTTATTCAACCTAGTGAGTGGGACATCGGTGTGCCTCACTATCGGGTCACCTATGACTAGTGTGTTGGGCATTCTGTTTTGCCATAGAGGCTTTGGTTGAGTGGCACATTGTTTAGGATAGTTATGTGTTTCGTGATTGGAGTTGTGTTGTGGTGATAGAGTGTGTTTCTGCCTTGGAGGCCTCTGCTGTTTGGGTTGATTTGTAATGAATGCCTTCATGAAGGTGGTATGTGGTTATTGTTTTTATGTGAAGGCAGCTGCTGGTGTGTGTTCTGGAGGGCTACGTGTTCCATGTGGTGTGGTGCAAGTGTTGACCTTCTTCTCTTGACCAGCTATTCTGGTCTTGGCTGGTGAGTGTGTGGCTTCCAAGTTGGATATATAAGTGCATCTCTCACAAGTCTCAGAGTTGGTAGGTAAGACGAGAGGTTTGTCAGTGTACATGAGGCAGTTGGTACATTGACTCAGGATGCCCACGTTCACCAGATTAATAGGAGAAACCACAAGGAACTGACCCTTAGACATGCCTGGAGGGGTGGGCATTAACTATAAGTACTGGAGCTGTTCCTTGTAGAACATTTAGTGCTGGGAGCACTTTTGTGTGCTACAATAATTGCTACAAGAAGACTGGTAAAGTGGTAGACTAATAAGGAAGTAAAAGTGCAGGAGAGGAGAGAACTAGCAGATCTAAGGGGACAATTGAACAGCAGACTTTTTGGCACTGCTCAGGTGCTTACAAACAGTCCTGAATACATCACATATGTATCTGGACTAGACTAGTTGCAGGAAAGGCAGAAAACAAGCTTAGACCTTTTTTTTGGCAAACTATATGTCTGTGACCCTTAACAATGGCCATGTATATGATATTGTTGCCAAATTGGCCACAGTGAGTGTAGTGACACCCATGTCAGCATCATGCATCCTACCTGCCTGAAACATCATGCTGATACAATGTCTGTTACACTATCACTTATCCAGGCTTGTAGGAGCACTACATGACTCCACATCCTATGTCTGGTGGGTTATCTCACCACCCATGGAGGCATTCAGAATATTATGTATTGTAAGAGGTACTGTGTTATGTCCCATGCACATAATATTTGTGGGCCATGTCATGTGTATGTAGTAGTACAGTACATAATGGTGGAAATGTAGGTTTACTAATCTGTGTATTACCAAATTGGTTTATGTTACTGTGTGCACATCCTGTGTGTCAGTCCTTACTGTGTGTATGCAAATGATATATATTTTTTATCTCCCTGTTCCACCCAGTGGACTCAGGAATACATACCATAGACCTGTCATACACAGTAACATGCATGCCCTCATAAACTGCATCAGTGTTGAATGTATGGTAAAGAAATGGCAGGGCCAACAGTTGTTGACAGGTGAATCTGTTGTAGTTAATGCAATGGCTACGCTTGTGAGAGACTTGATGACAGTACTGCAGTAACCTGTTCTGTATGTATAACCCTGTGGTAGTACACAACACTGAGCTGACATGTTTGAAGACTACCTGACTGTGACAAGGGCTATGTATGCAAGGTCACACTGTCTGACAACAGTGTCCCTCACACACTGTTGCATGCATACACACATGGTACATGTACATATAAAGCTGTACCTTGCCTATGACATGGTCGGTGTATTCCCAGTCTGCCATACTTCCTCTTGGGAATGTCTGCAGGACCAGAGCCTGCAGACACACATACACCTGGAAAACTAATAGAATACAGCATGTCAGACTACCTTCAGTCAGTGGTACTAACAGCAATAATGCCTCCTAGCTAATATGGTACATACAGCTGTATGTGTACCCATAACAAATGCAAGCAGACAGCACCTTGCATAGTATTACATAGCTACACTGTACTATATTCACCCTGTGCATCAGACCCATATTAGCATGTCCCTGCATCAATGGTATGGATGACAGGGATGTGACAAAGGTATTATCATCATATACACAGGGTGTGGTGTGGGTTTGTCAGAGGCCTAGGCTGGGCCATATGGTTGACATCATATGTTTGTGTTTATAGGGGTATCCAATGGATAGGTTGTGAAGAGGTGTTGTGTGTCTAGAGGTGATCTGCCTATGATACACATGTGTGTGTGTATGTATGCACACAGTCATGCCATTTGGCTGGCCTACACAGGGGTACATTGGACAGCTGTGTACCGTACATGGCAGGGTATTCAGGTCACCATCTTTGGTCCTGCCAGGGGTATCACTGGCACCACCAGGCCCAAGGCTACATGCAGTATTCCTTCCTGATGGTGACTGCTGTCTGCTGGATCTGTGCCCCTAATAGGACTGGACAGGACCACGTGGCCATGGCCTGTTCCAGTGTGATGTTGACAGCAAGTCCCCCTTCAGTAGTGTGATGTCACTTCCACTAAAGGAGTGTGAAGGTGCACAGCCCCATAGACTCTCAGCTGTTGTTGGTAATGACCTACATCCACGTGGCCAATGCCCATCTCCCACCACATGCTCTAGCACAGAAATGCCACGGTCAAGGATTGCCAAGGTCTCACCTCACCGTCTATTCATGACCTCAATATTTTGATGTGTGGCTTCAACAAGGTCATGTATCTCACCATGTAAATCAGGGAGAGTTGCATCCACCACCCTGAGTATTTGTGTGTTGTGGTGATCATTATATGCCTGTGCATCCATGACAGCCCAGAACATGGATGTGGTGACTCCCTCTGTGACACTTGCAACAGTGGCCCAATGAGCAGCTTTCCTCCTGCAAGCACCCTTGTCCACCCGCCTGTGTGGGGCCTTGCCTGGACTCTGGCAATGGCCAGTGTCTACACTCACACCTGCCATAGTCACCACACTAGCCTGTTCATTGCCACCACCTGCCAACTGTTCATCATCTGTGGCCTCTGGTGACTGGGTATGTGTGTGCATTGTCACTGTCTGTGGGGATGGTGTGGACAGGAGTCAGATGACAACCAATGGCACAAATGCATCCCCTGACAAGTCCACCTGTACCTCGCTATTCCTATCATCGTCAGAGTCTGCAGAGATAATGACATCAGTTTCCAAAAGGGGGGACCCCAAATCCCATTGCCACCTGTGAGGGGGAAACAATCTATGTACATTAATACCTGCACTTTGACATTGGCTGCTGCACACACACACACACACACACACACACACACACACACACACACACACACACACACACACACACACACACACACACACACACACACACACACAGGTGAGGTGGCACAAATCTGTTACACAGACCACACATTGCACAAATGGTGACATGCATGACACATGGCCCTCAGCAACATGCATTGCAGTCAGTTTTACTCCATGTAACTAATAATGTAGAGCTCTGGCATACATGATTAGTGTTAGCATGTGATGGCCATTCACCAGCACCCAGGTACGCATCACTGTTGTTCACCTGTATAGCACAGTGGCAAGTACTACAGCACATACCTCACAACTGTGCAAATCCTCACAACATGTGTAGAAGTCTGCCTCATATGTTTTCTCTATTTCTCATAACACCTGTGTTTTTCTGATACATAAGTGGGATGATCTGAGGAGTGACATCACTAATTAATGACATACATTTGAGTGTCAGACCTCCAAACCAGCAGTAAACATATAGTCACACAATTCCTGTTACACCACTAACATTCTAAGCTTACATTGGATATGAGAAGTGTACACAACCCTGTTAATATACACGGTGAGATGGCTGTAATGCATTCAAATATGTTACCCACCATTCATGTGACATATGACCTGTGCAATTCAATCGATAAACAAGCACATGTGTTATGTGTAAAATATAATGACTGCAGTATGTACAATATGGTGATTGCATAATTGTGCACACCCTTAAAATGATACTTCATTGAAGCACCTTGTAAGTGATTTACAGCATTCACTCTTCTTGTGTAGGTATCTATCAGCATGGCATATCTTGACTTGGCATTATTTGGCCATGCTTCCATGCAAAGGTCACCCAACTCTGTCAAATTGCATGGGCAGCTCATCTGAGAAGCCCTCATCAGGTCACACTGGTGTTTTACTATTTGGTGTAGGTGTAGACTCTGGCTGGGCCAATCCATAACCATGAGTGTGTTCAGGTGGAGCCATTCTTAGGTACTTTTGGATGTATGCTTTGGGTCTTTGTCATGTTGAAAGCTGACACACCTCCCCATCCTCAGCGTTCTTGCAGATGGCTGATGGATTTTGGGAAGACAAGGGTGTTATTTGGAAATGGTCAGAATTCCCACCACCATAACTACAGGCCCTGTTCTGGCTTTGGAACAGCAACCCCACAGTGGTCCACTGCCACCAGTGTGATTCAACGTGGGGATGTTGGTCTTGAGGTTATGAGGGGTGTTGCTTGTGCACCACACATACCTTTTGGTATTGTGGCTGTAAGGTCGATCCATAATCTCATTACACCATGACACATTTTCACACATGCCTTTTGGAGATGTGATGTGCTGTATTGCAATTTGTATCCACCTCTGGATGTTTTCTGGTGTGGGGAAATGCTTCCATCTTCTCACCTTACCCCATGGGCCAGATGTATGCAGAATACAGGCGAGTGCTCCCACAGATAGTACACAACACCAGTACTAGCAAGAGATTCCTGCAACTCCCTCAGTGTTGCTGTATGTCCCCTGGCAGCCTCCCTGACCAGGTCTTGACATGTCTTGTCATTATTTTTGGTGGGACGCCAAGTTTTTTTCGACAGTACTGTTGTCCCATATTCAATCTACCTTTTGACAACTGTCTCCACTGTGTTCCATGCTGTATGCAATGCTGTGGTAATGTTGTTGTACCCTACTCTTGAGTGATACCTTTCAAATATGAGATCCCTTTGCTGCTTTGTCAGCTGTCTGTAAGCCATGGCTGTTGCTGTTGCAGGCAACTGAGCAAATGTCATGATTATCCCACTTGGATAGCAGACTGTTATTTGGTGTTACTCAGATTGCCTTTACTTGATGGCAAGTGTGTACCCAAGCAGACTGTATGCTGTCAATAAATCACAAGCTGCTGCAATAACATATTATTTGAAGGGTGTGCACACATATGCATCCAGCTTATTGTCAGGTTTGTATACTCCATATTTGGTGCCCAACAGATTGATTGGTTTTACAGGTGAATTGTTCATGTCAAAGGTCACATTACAGTTTGGAAAATGTGTGAATTGACATATTGTGGTCTCAATTTGTATATATATATCACAAACACCTGGCATATTAACAGGGGTGTGTACACTGTTTATATCCACTATATGACAGTAATGTTTCACACATGTCCCTACCTTAGGCCATTTGTCCCCCCATTTTGTTGGTCTCTGTCCAGAAGTCTTGCACTGACAGGTCACGAGGTATGCTACAGTGATGTTACATTCTCATCAGATAGGCCCCTGTGGTGACCACTGTGATGCAATTCATTTAACCCAACACAAGTGAACATGCACATAAAGCAATATGGCTATTAGTGACAGTTGTGTGCATGGTACATTGCATGGCCTTCACATGCCTGGGGTATTGGCAAACCACAACAGAACAATTGCATACTCACCAGCTGCAGGCTGCTGTTCCACATGCAGACTAGAGGGACCTAGGTAGTTGTGGGAGGGAAGTATTGTCAGCAGACCCACATGTGGCATTGGTGCAGGATGGATGCAGCATGTTTGCAAATTTACAGTACAACCTCCAATACTACACAATTTGCTGTCCTTCACCATCGATGTGCACATCTGTGCATTAGGAAACCCCATCCACAACTGCAATCTGAACTGACACATGCATGTAGATACTCTACAGTTACAAGTATACCTCCTACACTAGTCTAATAATCTTCACTGGGGCCTTACCTGCACACTCCTCGTCCATTGTCTGGGTGCCACCCACTGTCAGTATGTGGGGGGGTATGTACTCTGATGTTGTACTGGGATGGGAGCCCCAAGGTACCCGAGGAGCTCCCCGGTGGTTGTTAGTGGGGCTGCATGGCTAGGCCCACACCTGTGGCTGTGCGGTCCCTGGTCACTGCAGCAGCCCTTTGCTGGGCATGGCGTATGAAGTCACTTTCACAATGCCGGACCAGCTCGTATGTACATGCGTGCAGGCTGATATCATTTAACCTGTGAACAAGATCATTCCACCGGCTGGTCCTCTCCTGCAGATATTGCTGGCTCCAGCCAAACATTATGGCATGGTTCTGTAGTATGGCTTCTATGATTATATTTGTCTCAGCTGCTGAGAAAGGTGACCTTTGCTGATGCAACATTGCACCTGGAAGACATAAGAAAAAGGGAGACACATTACAGGACCTCTTACATTTGGCAACAGTACATATGTACAGAATCTGCACAGCTACATTGCATACCAGTAGCCACCACTCACAACCACAACATACCCCTGTAATGTATCAGCACTGCATCTGCTTGCATTGCACTGCTGGTCCTGGTGTATCATATTCCCTCCAATGAGAGTTAGTTGATTCTGTAATCCTGTACTCCTCATTCATGCCTGTGTAGATGGATAACATTGGCTGACTTCCATGAGGATGGGGTGTGGATGGTGCCAACACTTGGTGTGACTACAGTGTGCAATGGAGCTGGGAGAACATGCCTGAGTTCATGTAGGATGCAGACAGGGATATTATCAGGTCCCATGGATACTTACGCTTGTTGCCTTTCAGTAGGCAATATGTACCTGCTTACTGGTAATAAAGGGAGGGATGTGGGTGCTGCACATATCCACCTATAGTGATGCTGAGCAGGAGGTGGTGTTTGCCCTAAACCTATCTGCAGCAGGTTGGCTATAGCTATGTTGTGTATGTATGTGGTCTGAGTGGTCACCATTACAGGGTGGGTTGGTTTGTTCCCTCAGAGATTGCAGCCATATGTGAAGATGGCTTTATGATTGGCCTTGGTGGATGTGTCCAATTTGTACTCATAGTTAGCCTTACAGTACTCCACCTGTGGCCTTATATGCTTGATCAGACAAAGCTGACTTGATGCCAAGTAGGTGCATGTTCCTGAATTGCCCTGTACAACCAATATAGGGACCAAGTCTATGGTTTGTGTATTGCTACTGTCCACCACAGGCATTCAGCCTACCTTGAGGGGGGTGATTTTGTCCTGTCGAGAATTGCTGATGCCAAAGCTATTTAGGTGCCCACATAGTATTGTGTTGTGGGCCTGGACACAGCTGCAAGTTCCAATATATGGAATGCCCTTCATGTGGGCCTTGGCCATTTCCCTTGCCTGTGCAGGGGACATTACAGAGGTGTGGGGGCTACAAATTCACAGACAATAGGTGGAAATGCTTCAGGGGACAGGACATGTGGAGACAGCTCAACAACATGGGGGACAAAACTCCAGATTTTGGTACAGATTGTATGTCAGTAGTGCTATTATACACATGGAGGGTTGCTACATTGACAAGGTTGTCTGGACATGCATTTAATGGGTGACTTGACATCTGAAAGTGATATGCCTCTGAACACCTCTCAACTATCATGTTGTCCACAGACTGACCAGGTGTTTGCCTATTATGCTTGGTCTGTTCCTCGAACAACATCTGTTTTTGTGGGTTGGTAGGATAATGTGAGGATTCTAGTCAGTAAGTGTGTTGTTCCTGATATCATATCCTTCAGGGATGTTCTGTTACAACAACAGATGTAACACCAGCTACTGTTTCAGTTTGCACGACCATTATGTGTGATATGTACCTCTTTCCAGCCCCTTGTCCCACAAGTATGCCATGTATTGTCCAGATGTCCTGCACTACGAGGTGCAGAGGTATGGTATATCATTAATTACCAACTGCACTCCAGTTATCATGCCAATGACCTGGCAGACTCCTGGCCATGACGTTTCTACCAGGACGTTTGTGTGGAGCTTATGGTGGTGTTTTATCCAGAAGCACTTTTTGTGTTATTTATTGGTGTTTAACAAGTGCTTTTTATGAACATGTATTTTAGACTCCTGGCCATGGTATGCAGCAGTGGCCAGGGTTATGGGTCCACACCCTGGTAATTCTGTGGAAATCTGCACATATGGCAGTTATGTACGTCTGGCCATTGTGAATAGACCCAAAATGTTGTGACTCCACAACTTGGAAAGCCAAAGTTGATAGCAAAAAATATACCAAGGGTGATAACACAACATAATGTGTATGTACTTCTCCAAATAACTCCAACACTTAAAAGCAGTCTGTTTATTGACGATGTTCAACAATACCATACACTGTTTTAAACAATAGTTTTGCGCTTTCACCTGGAACACCCCAGACTTCATCAGAACAGTATTAAAAATCACATGGACTGGTTAATATAGAACATAGCAACCAATCAACAACACCCAAAAACTCCCACCATATTTTAAAACCTAATTAACCCTATGTGGTACAATTAAAAATTCAAGAAGTACCAAACATAGAAAATGTGTAACAATAATTTTAAATTTATATTTCTTATCTGTATGTACAACAATTCTACTGCATAAAAACAAAACAAAAAAAAAAATCATACATATCCTGCATTGTCAAAGTTAAAGTTTAGCTGTTCTTAACCTCAACACACTAGTAATCCTAATGTGTTCATTCAAACGCGGGCTTTTTGCTGCATCTAATTTTATTTGGCAGAACAATTCCCTATATTCGAGTTTAGCTTCCCATCTTCCACCCCTGGGATCCTGCGATACTTGTTCCAGAACAAAGAATGTAATTTTGGGGTCCTTACAATACCTATGATGTCTGTACAGAGCATTAGTTTTCCTTTCATGTGTAATGTCGTATGTATGCTCACAAACTCTTTTTCTTAAAGTCCTTTCAGTTTTACCAATACAAAAACTTTGACATTCCTCACATGAAACTAAATATATCACCCCTTTGCTATTGCAATTATGATGTCCTGGGGCATCTAAATGTATATTTCTAGCTTTTAGAAAAACTCTTTCTTTTTCCGCCATATAATTACATTGACTGCAGAACACACACCTATATGTGCCCAGTCTCCTGTTATTCATCTGCTGTTGATTCAATTCTGTTTTCCCAAACATTTCTATTAAATTCATGTCTCTTTTCCTAATGAGCTTAGGTACCGCCGGTATAAATTTACTTAACTCAGTATCCACAGTTAGTAATCCCCAGTATTTATTTAATAATACCTTCAGCCTCTATACTGGCAGATGAATGTGTATGAACACAAGCCAAATTATATCCATCGTTGTTTGTGTCCTTCTTTGTATTCAATAATAAACCTAGTCCTAACAAAGGTTTATATTTATGCTCTCTATCCTTTTTTATTTCATTTGTCATTTTGTCCATCAGGTCAATAGGATATTTTCATTGTGTAAATAGTTTTTTAATAAATTTAATTCCTTCAGTAAAAGAAACTGTTTCACTACACATTCTTGATGCTCTAATAAATTGTCCCTTGACAATTCCCTTCTTCTGGTCTGCTGTCAAAATGTAAATATGAATTTGAGAATGTGCTCGTCCTAAAAATTTTTGATTGGAAACAATTATTCACCCTGTCCTTAAATATTGTGACATCTAAATAATTTATAGTTTCTTCTAAGGAACTGGAAGTGAACCTCAAAAAATCTGTGGTCCTATTAATATATACCAAAAATTCCGTCAATTTTCCTTTGGTCCCTTCCACAACAAATATCATCCAGAAATCTCATATAAAACATGATATATGAACTCCATAACATATCCAAAATATACTTCCGCTCCCAGAAATATAAAATGCAGTTTGCATACAAGGGGGCACAAGTGGTCCCCATTGCTACTCCTTGTTCTTGTTTATAAAATTCTCTATTGAAAAACACAAAATTATTTCTTAAAGTTATCTCCATGAACTCAACTATTAAGTTGAATTGATCATTTTTCAAATAATTAACTTCTAACAGAACCTCCTGGAACCATTCTAAGCCTATCATGTGTGGAATGCTTGGAAATTACTCAACCACATCTATCATCACCAGTAATAAGCTATTGTCATATTTATCCTGTGTTATGTTTTTCAAGAGGTTCCAAGAGTCCTTTGAAATATGTATAAGAGAATTCACAAACATTTTCAAGTGGTGATCTATATACATATATATATATATATATATATATATATATATATATATATCTATATATATATATATATACATATATATACATATATATACATATATATATATATATATATATATATATATATATATATATATATATATAATGTCTCTGTTTTGGAGCCTGCACCTGCTACTATAGGTCTGAATACTGGGTTCTCTATACCCTTATGTGTCTTTGGCATTCCAAACAATATGAGTATGAGTGGTTTGGGAACACATAAAAAATCAAATCATTTCTTGTCAATAGTACCCTGTAACCAGCGGTCCTTAACATAAAAATCAATCTTCGAGTATGCAATCGGTATTTCATTTTTAGAAACCACACCGTACTTCTTTTCGCCATTTAAAATTCTAAACATATGACTTTCATAGTCAATTGTGTCCATCAGTACAATCCCTCCCCCCTTATCAAGTTTCATAACTCTACACGTACGCTCACGTAAAGGGTGTATTAGTTCATCTTCTTCCTTAGTGAGCTTACTCACAACCCCAACCTTAATGTTTAATTTCCTGATATCCCTTTCCACTAACTCTTCAAACAATTTAAGCAGTGGATTGAGTCGGGGGTTGAAAACACTCTTTATATACTCTGGTCTTGATTTATCTAATTTTTAACACCATTGACAAATACATTTAAATTGAGTTTCCGTAAAAATAATTTTACATCTATAAGGGTGTTCACTATACTCAAAGGTCTTGTTAGTATAAACTGAAAACCCTTGGTGAATAAATCAAAGTATCCTTTGTTAATGAATAAATCTGTGCAATTAAATATACTAAAATACCCAACATATTGCATATACCCTCGTGTGAGACCACAATGTTACTCACAACCATTCCTTCGTCAACATCTATTCCCAGTGATAAGTCCCCTGGTAATTGTTCTGGTAGGATTTTCTTCCTCTTCCCCAACCCCCTCTTCTTCTTCCTCCCTCTTCCCCTTGCTGAATAAAAATCCCTGTTGTTGTTCACACAATGTTTCTGAGCTATTCTCTCCCTTCTTCTCAAAGGGGGGGTTCTCTAAAGGGGGGCATGGGGAATTTTCATTCTCCTCAGAATTCACATGGGGTATATTGCTGTTAACTATTATTCTCTCTTCTGTAGCCTGATTAAACCCATTTCTGAGAAGTGGGAATGCCCTACTCTCTCTCTATTCTAAAAAGTCCCTATGCATTTTCTTCATCTTGTTATTAACCATGTTATTATAATATGCATCAATATCTTTAAAAATCCTAGTGTAATTCAACTTTTCAACCTCAAACAACAAATCCGATGTAATTTTGTTGTGTAATACATTCACATCCTTAAGAACATTTTCCCTTTTACGTTCATAATTTTGCACCATCAGTTTTAACATTTTAGGTCCAAAATTGTTAAAAAGTTCTAACAATTCTTTGTGAAATACACTGTTTGGTTCCACATTGTTCAGATATTTAGTAAACCAGAGCCCCTTTGGAACTCTCCTCACTGCAATGCATTCTTTTAAATAGTTTATTGTGAACAGACTGCCAAGATTGTGTAGCAGTGTTGTGTGTACATGTTTGTTGGGCTGGGTAGGGAGAATAGCAGATGTGAGTGCCATACATCCTTTACCTATCTGACTCTGCATGCTGGCAGTCTATCAGGTCTGTATGCTTGTGGAGGCTGACTGTGACATGCCCTGTAGCACCTCAGAATTCCCAGTACACTGTGACTTGGGGCAGTATATGTAGGGGTAATGTATGAGTGGCAGATGGTATGTGGTTGCTCACAGTATTATACTGTTGTATTCAGTTTGCTTACTGGTATGTCACTGTGTTTGGTGTGCACTTGTTTGGGGGTATGGACTTGCACACCAGTGTCTGTTTTCTACCAGTGTTACATCCCTGTAGTGCCTGTTATATTTGCTAATTCCCCAGATCTGGACCTCGGTAGTATTATGTCAGTCTGATTGTAGTTTGGACATTGCTTGGTAGCTCAGTGTACTTTTCCTAATGTTGTGTTATGTTCACATATTCGTAGGATGTCCAGTTGTCTGGCTGATGTCTTTGATCTGGTCCCCATGACTGTTATGTTATTGAGGTCAGTAACTAATGAGAAACAATTGAGTCCTGGAATTGTGATATTTCAGCTGATATATGTTAGGACATACAATGTTACTACATTAACTTTCTCAGCTTATCTACTGATGTATTTTGGACATGTCCCTATTTTCAGGCCTTTATACCCCCACTTTGTCAGGCTTGGTGCAGATTCATTGCACTAAGGGGTTCTGAGCATACCTCTCCACTGCCAGAATTTTCACAGAATGTCCAGATGTTTGGACCATACTTTTGTTCAGTTCCATAATGTATTTCTATTTGTCTGGTAAATCATGGTGATGATCCAAGGATTTATGTCAGTAAATAATGACATAACATTTCAGTTTCCATCCTCATATCCTTCAGTGATTGTCTGCTGAAACCCACACTGTTGCTGTAACACGTTTTCATTTGTAACAGAGATTTTTGCAATATGTCCGTATATGTGGCCCATCGCCCCCTTTACAGCCTTTGTACAGGTTCCTTGCACTAACAGGTTGAGAGGGATGGTTCTGAGGTATAACTGTACTGCATGTTATATACATATATTTTCTTTCCTCTATATTTTTATTTATGTATATCTATATTATGACTCTAATTTTCCATATGTATGTTTCATCAGACATATATATATATATATATATATATATATATATATATATATATATATATATATATCTTTGATATCTTTGTTTATTTACAACACACAAAGGATTCCACAGAGCTTTCTTCCTAATGTTGTATGCCTCTATTGCATGATATGTTTGCAAATGCAACATTAACTCCTGTAGCTCAGATGGTGTAGTGTTACATTTCTGTGACCCTAGTGTTCAGGGTCATGAGTTCAACAGCTGGGACTGTTGTTTTCTTTATTAATGTTAAATGACCTGAATGCAGGTTATGTTTTTTAAAGGACTATAATTCCCCACAGCTCACATTGCTGTGATTGTAGAAGACAGCATCCTGGGTTCAAGACTTGGCAGGGCTAACTATTTTGTTGCTGGGCAGAACAAAGTCTGATGGATACAGACTGATTAAGGCACGTTTAAGGCACATTTAAGCATGTTATACTTATATTCTTATCTTTAATTAATTAATAATTAATGGTTGGTGTGGTTTGGTCAGAAGGGAAAAGCCCAAGTGACCAAACAAAGTCAACTGTGGGTAAATCCAGCATTGACTACAACCGGCTGTGGGTTATTGGTATTATATAATGACATTATTTAAGAAAAACAATACTTACCTTTCTTATATAATGTCATTGTATTATTTTGTATCATGCCTCCATGCTGCCTTTCTGTGGTTTTCCAGTATCCTAGGGCATTTCTGATGTACTGCACATGCATAAGGGACATGTTCCCACACTTACAAATACATCAGTGCTGTGCAGAGGTAGCAACAGAGATAGGGAGATATCCATTGTTTTTTTTAACATATCTCTGTATGTTATATGAGTTGAAGAACTTGTATAACATAGTGACATATATTAAAAAAGCAACAGAGATCTTCCTTTCTCTGTTGAAAGGAAGATCTCCATTGCATTTTTTATAATATCTTGCTATGTTATAAGAGTTTTTCAACTTGTAACACATAGTGAGATATGTTAAAAAAAGCAACAGAGATATTAATTTCTCTGTTGCTATCTCTGCAGACAACAAAAAAAAAAAAAAAAACAGGAGATATACAAATGGAAAAAGTCCAGGCAACCGGACCTTTTTCGATTAGTATACTTTGCTGAAAAAACTGACCAAGCGTCCACCAGAGCTGATACCATACAGATCTGATGAAGCACAATACTGTGTGAAAGTGCTTAAGTGCTTATCCTGTGTGTTTGTAATAAAGTCCTGCATGGTGTCAACTCTGGTGGACGCTTGGTCAGTTTTTTCAGCAGCATGTATTTTTATCTTACTGAGCGACCTTTGGCTGTTCTGGGTATTTCTTTTTATTTGTTTCATTAGTATATATTCAGATTTAAAAATGGGCATTCTGTTTGGGCTGGCAAATTAACGTACTCATTTTTGTGTGTTAATCACCAGTCATTGCATAATATAAAATAAATATTTACATGCACATTATAATTTTACGTTTACCTTCCATGACATCCCCCTATGTGTTTTCATTACATTATATTCTTGTGTGACTATACTGTATGGGGAACGTGTGTTTATATGGGGGTTTCACATCTTTTCTATACTGACATCTCACTTTTGGAACTGCTACACTACCCTGGTTGACAAAAAATAGTTGCTACATAATTTAAGTTTACTAAAATAATTTTAACACTACTTTCACATGAGAAATTAAGCAGGCTGTTTTGGGACTTGAACCACAAGCACTTGCATCTAAAGCTGCAACTCTTACCACTACACAATCTTAACTTGGAAGTTTCACTTGTCTATTTTCACTCAGCTCCTATGGGATGTTTAAGCTGTAATATACACACCCACTTAGCAACACTTAAACATTCCTTAGGGCATTAAAAACAAGGATATATTATTTTTTTTTAGAATAAGTAACAAAGGTCCACAGCTCCAAAGGCAAACCAAAACTTTAATCTGTGAGCTCTTTCATTCACTCAAATCAAATGAAATTCTTCAGACAAACTCAAACAGTAAAACCCCTGGTGTATCCTTATGGGAGACACAGATCTTAGATCTAAATTGGGCGCCCTACCAAGAGTTGTGTATAGAAAAGGAGCTAACTTAAAAATTATATTAGAGAAAGAGCATAAATTGTACAACAGGAACCCAGGAATGGTTAAATGAGAAGCTTGTGCCTATTGCAGGTACATAGACATAGGTAGGGACTATACAATTGCTAACAGGCATTTTTCACTCACTGCTAGATATGACTGTAACTCTAAAAGTGGGGTATATTTGGCAAGATGTCAACTCTGTCTAGCATTTTATATCAGAAAAACTGATCATAGGTTCAAAGAAAGAATCTAGGAACACATTTATAGTATAAATAGAAACAGAGAAAATAATGCTTTGGCCAACCACGTTAGGGACAACCCTGGACACCACTTTAAATTTAAGATGATTGGCCAGATGATTGAGGGCCCTAGAGGTGGGCATACATCCCTTTTACTCGAAAGACAAGAGTTATGGTGGCAACTTACCTTAAATGCACATAGCTACCCAGGCCTTAATAAGCAGTGTTCTGTTATGTGTTTACTCATGCTTAAAAGTTTATTACGCTGAATGAATTTATGAAATTCAGAATAGAATGTTCTTATAAGATAATATAATATTTTATGTACTTATAGGTTTGTATGGATGCACCTTTTTGATTTTTTTAATATATTAATAATTCTCCACTTTGTGCTTAAAAATTCTTTTAAAGTACATGTAAATATCTTTATAAATATGTATATGCCTTTTAACAATCAGTTTTAAACTTGTGATGTAATGCATTTTACTGGTCATGTGATTTATTGGTTATATAAGGAGGGGTTTTACTGTTTGAATTTGTCTGAAGAAGTTCATTTGATTTGAGTGACGAAAGCTCTCACAGATTAAAGTTTTGGTTTGCCTTTGGAGCTGTGGTCCTTTGTTACTTATTTTATTAGCGCTTTATTTGTTGTTTTTTCACTGATTATTGTTTTTAGGTTATATAGGTGTGTATTGTGCTGTTCTGACAACTAATTGGGACTGCATTAGTGACATAATGGCAATGAGTGGCCTTTCAGGATCCTGTGCGTGTTTCATGCTGATGCATGACATTCTCTACGGACGTTCTTGTTTTTGTGGGGCTGTGCTTATACTTATTTACATTTGGGGATTTATCCCCTGTTATGTGTGTATACCTCTCAACCTCTTAGAACAAGAAATCTAGACATAGCCATAAATAAAAGTGGGACAAAGGCGCAAAAATAGGGTCAACTTTTAAATATTGCTCTTCCAACTTAGAAAGTTGATAGAATAACAGGCTTTGCATTGGAATTAATTTTTTGAAGGGTATGGAGTTTGAAACTCAAATGTCTCTCATTATTTTCCATCTTCAGTCTTTAATGATTTTCCACTAATTTCCCAGAAAACCATAATTTTGTGAAAAGTGGACCAAAAATATGAGGCAGAACTCTGGACATTCTGTGAAAATCTGTACAGTTGAGAGGTTTGTATGTGTGCATCTGCACACATTTCCTGCTTCTGCAGGATGCAGAAGTGCCGTATGACCTCAGGATAGTATAGGGCAGTTTATGGACTACTTGAACAGCACTAGTACATTTTTGAAACTTACTTTTTCAAGTAGTTCAGATGGTATAGCTTATTTGGACACCTATATTTCCAATGCCAGTAATAGGTTCAAGTCTAGAATACATAGAAAATTTACTTTTTTGAACAATTATCTGGAATATTCCGGTAATCATCCAAGGAGCTTGATGAGGAATATATACAAAGGACAATGTATTAATGATGCCCATATGACGTCTATATATAATGATATGATTGATGAAGTAAATGGCATTAAATCCATTTTCATTTCAAAGGGGTATCCAATACGCATGTTGAATGATATTACAAATTATGCTATAAGTGAATGGGGGAACAATTATCCCCCTTTATTAGGTAAGGAACTTGTCAAGAATTCAGTAGCAGCTGGGAATGGTATTGTTATTCAACACAATAGAGCTTGTGTATTGGAGTATTCCCCATATGTAAACAGTATAAAAAATGTATTAATAAAGAACTGGAATATTCTTGTGGCTGATCAAGAATTAAGGAAAATTTGAGTTTGTACACAAAATGGGTGCAAATATCAAGAGAAAACTAGAAAATGGTTCTATATCAGGAATAAGAAGTGATCAAAATAAATATACTAGATGGTGTGGGGGCTGCAGACAATGCCATGCTATACTGGAAATGAAAGAAATGGTGTTAGAAAATATCAATAGGACTAGAATCAATTTCATATATGGTAATTGTAATAGCAGATACATTATATATTTGGCTAAATGTATGACATGTCCCAGCTACTACATAGGCAAAACTGAGAGGCAATTTAAGAAAATAATTTATGATCACTTATATAGTATAAGAAAGAGATACATGAACAATGCCCTGTATAGACACATAGCTAAATATGGAGACACCCATTTTTTTAAATTAGCGATACTTGACCAAGTTAGCCTAGGTCCATCTGGTGGTAATGTTAAAGCACTTCTTGGAAAGAGGGAAATTATGTGGCAAGTATTAACTGATGCCGCAAGAGAGCCCAAATTTAATGAGTACATTACTATAAAACCTTCATTACAATTACGTTAGAATATTAACTGTATCATTTTTCCTTTTGCAATAGGGTTTATTGAACATTAATTTAGTGTATTTTTTTCACTTAAATATGACTATTCGTATATGGTATATGATGTATTTGTTATGGAGAGTTTTTGATATAACATCACATAAATATTTTTTTTGGTAAGAATGAATTGCTTTTACTACACAGGTACATATTGATTTTTTTATATAGTTTATTACTATTGTACTTTCATTATTATATTTTTTACAGTTATTGAAATTAAGCAGAATATGTAGTTATTCGAACTGATTTATTTATTTATTATTATAAAAAATGTAAGTAATATATATATATATATATATATATATATATATATATATATATATATATATATATATGTTACTATACAAATACATTGGTATTATATTTAGATAGGGGTGATTTTAATGATGAAATGTACGTAGAGTTCATTCATTTATTTATTTATTGGCACTAGTTCACTTTAAAATTGTAAACATTTAGTGAATTTTTGGTGCCAAAATGGGATATTCAAATGCACATTAAAATGCTGTAATTAATTCTGATGAAGTCCACCTTAGTGTGGATGAAAGCACTTAATGTTTATGAGATTTTTTACGTTCTTTTATTAAAGGTGATTACTTTTACTACTTCGGGCTTTGGCGCAGTGTTTGATTTGCATCAGTTACATTTCAGCATTTTTTTTTACTGTTGTGGACTGTTTATGCTGTAGCAATACAGGGTGTGTGTCATAGAAGCTGTGACACACTCCCTGTATTGCTTTCCTCTGGCCATTTTTATTTCAGTGTCTGCGGACTCGGAAAAGATCTATTTTATATTTCAGTGTCCGCGGACACTGAAATACTGGCATAATATTAGAGCTAAGTTCTAATATTATGCCTTTATGGCTTAGAAAGTGCTGTACAGCACTTTCTGAGTGCATGGGGCATGTTTAGTGCCCGTGCAATGCTCGGACACACCCCCTGAGCTTGTACACGGTTCTTGCCCGTGTGGGTTAAACAGCAGCGTGCCTTCATGCATATGCAAGGCGCACTGCTGTTCTACATGGACACAAACCAATCCATTCAGGAATAGCACTATTCCTGCAAGGAGTTTAATGAATCCTGAAAACATTCTAAATGCAGCCATGCTTCTATATATGTTCTTCCATCTGTGTGTCATTTCTGCTGATTTGCCTAGGAAAATGTATTGTTTTCGTGCATTTACTGTGTTGAAAATTACTCCTGTGTATAGCCTGTATAGAAGATGACATTTCATACAGTATATATATATATATATATATATATATATATATATATATATATATATATATATGTATATATATATACATATATATATATATATATATCATCTGTGAATCCCAACACATTATTACTAAAATGTGAGGGATAAAAAAAACAAGACAAAATGAATATACATTTTTAGTCTGGATGGGACTGAATTTCCTACATATAATTCATTCTAAATAATTTTATTATGTTGGCACCAGTGCATTTTATATTATATGGGCATCAGTATAAAATTGTTAAAATTTCAAATTTACAAGCATACTCTAGTCACTGCTGCGGTAGCATTGTCGCCTCACAGTAAGACGCTGTCCGGTTCGATTCTCAGCTAGAGCGTCTTCTGCGTGGAGACATGCGTGAATGGGGCGTACCTTCGTTGAAGGTTGTGCGTCAGGGCTGGCAACTCGGCACATAAATAATCAACTGCCAATCATTAGCAGACCGGAGTTCTGCTGTGGCGACCCCTAACTGGGAAAAGCCGAAAGACACAACAACAACTCTAGTCACTGAATATAAACAGGAATAAAAAAACTGTTAAGACTTACTGCTTCATATTGGATGGTCAATGTGTTTCTTTTACAAATGACAGCATTTAGCACATCCTGGAATTCTTTATTTTGTGTATGTGTGTGTGTGTGTGTGTGTGTGTGTGTGTGTGTGTGTGTGCATGTGTAAAACAGAGATTAAGGGGCAACAAAATTCACTTGCAGAAAGACTGAATGGATTTTGAAAGTAAAGGTGGAGATAACTGAGAGCACAAAAGAACAGACTAATACAATTTCACTTATGTAGAAAGTCATAACATTTACAAGCAAATCCTGATATGGTATTTTTTCAATAACATGCTGTAGGGTTATTATTGTATCCACTTCATAGAGATCTAACATAAAGTAGAAATGGGCATTCAAAATGTGCAAAATGGAGCAAAAACCAAGTCTGAATGATACATGGAGAATAATAACCACATGCAATGGCCAGCTTGCAGTAAAAAGGAAGAAGCATAGTAGATATCAGCCTTATGGCATGAGCCGATCACTATATCTATGATTTTACAAACAAAACAACTTCAGTGAGTCAGTATATATTAATGAAAATAATACAACTGTGAAAGCTGGATCAGGGTTACATTCTGTCATGTATGACAGAAAGCTAATTATACTGATAGGACAGAGAATGGGAGAGTGTACCATTATAATTACTGTCTGGTCATCTGATGAGCATTAGGCATATAAGTACTTCTGGGTATATGTCTGAGAACATTCTTCTGAGAAAAGATATAACAGAATATTTGTAATGATAGTTAACATAAGCTAATGCAGCACTTTACTGACCAAGAGCAGTTAATATATGATAAAATTATAGCATATATTTATTTTTTGTTTGCTTATTCATAGGTTCATAGGTTCATAGGTGTGTACTAGGCTAATGGCCCTGGAGCCTTTACAAGCCAAGCCCATAGGATTACCCTGGCATCATGCCACCTGACGTTAGTTCCCAGTGCCTTTGTCGAGTAAAGCCACTGGAGTGATCCCCGGGGTGAATTTTCTATTTCCCATCCACTCATCAGGATTTCTCTTGAAGAGGGCCACTGAGGAGCTCTGCTTGACATGTATGGGAAGTCTATTCCATAGCATGGGCAGTCTCAGGATTATGAACGTGTCAGTCCAGCATGTTTTGTTGATTGTGGTAATGAGGTTGAGGTCTCTGAAGCATGTGATATGGAGGGATTGGGATTTCTTTAGATTTAGGATTTCTAACAGTGCTGGGTCAGACATGGCTTTGTAAGTCAAGCAGAGATCACCTCTAAGTAAGCGATATGAGACAGACAATAGTTGGAATTTTTTGAGTTTGTCCATATAAGATAAATGTTTAAGGCCTAGGATCCTCTTTGTGAGGTACTTTTGCGGCCTCTCCAGTTGTTGCAGGTGTCTACCGAGGTACACGCCAAATGGCGCATTGTACTCAATGATTGGCCTAATGAGGGTAGAGTAGAGGGAGAGAATGACCTCTTTCTTCCTGGATGTAAAACCATTAGTAATGAGATGTGCCACATAGAAGGACTTTCTGACCACAGTGGCAATGTAGTGGTCGAAGGAGAGGTTGCTGTCAACCTCTGTTCCCAGATGCAGTGGGCTACCATCAATGTGGTAATTAGTGGGAACTGAGTTTTTCCCAAACGGAATGATGACGCATTTTTTGGCATTGAGCTTAAGGCCATGGTTCTGACACCAGTTGTTGGTCTCAGTGAGGCCTTTCTGTAGAATGTCAACACCACCTGGGGAGTTAATAATAGCTCCCAACTTGCAATCATCTGTGAACTTTGTCAACCAAAGTCGCTTTGTGTGGGCCTGGACTTCAGAGAAGTAGATACCAAACAGGAGAGGACCCAAGACTGAACCCTGTAGGACTCCACTCGTGACTGGTCAACAGACTGACTTGGAGTCAAATACTTTCACACTGTGGGTTCTACCTGTGAGCCAGTTTGCAACCTACCTAGTGATATAGGGGTTAATACCTAGCTTAGTGAGTTTTTCTATGATTCCTGAGTGAGGAATGGTATCAAAGGCCTTGGCCAGATCAAGGAAGGCTGTATGAACCACCTTGCCTTCATCTATAGCTCTGCTGACTGACTCAAATAAATTGACCATGTTGAGCAGGCATGATCTACCCTTCACAAAACCAAACTTTGTGGGATCCAGAATTTGGAGATTCCCTATATCCTTGTTTGTTATGTCCATGATGATGCATTCCATAGCTTTGCATATCAGACTAGTCAGTCCAATGGGGTGATAGTTTCCAGGATCTGTAGTCTCTCCTCCTTTGTGGAGAGGGATGACTGTAGCAGTGCACCATTTGGTAGGGACAAAGCCTGAGGTGAGGCTGTGATTGAACAGGGCACATAGGTGAGGTGCCAGTTCACTCTGTAGTTCCTGTAGAACACAGCCAGGGCTATTGTCAGGTCCCATAGAAGCTGTATTCTTGGCCTTGTACAGTGTTGTTTGAACCTGTGCAGCAGTAATACTGAGTGCCTGGCAATCTACTGGTATTGTGACTCGTCCTTGGGGGGGGTAAAGTTGGCACTGAATCTGTCGGCCAGTATATTGGCAATATCTTAACATACCACCAAGACCACCGATCCGAAGTAAGCAATTTTAATGAAACACTTAGTGCCTCGGCTTGCATATCCTTCTAAGAGTAAAAACACTATAAAATACTCTTTACTTAAATATAGCATATTGCACAAGACATTTAATCAATTAAGCATACAATTTAAATCACATACTTCCAATTATATCCCTTGTTGAGTCTTTGAGGCTACAAAGTAAAAGGACTATTCAGCCATTTGTTTTACAACTGAATGAGAGAGGCTCTAGAAATTTAGAAGCAGTTGGTACTTCTAATGTGTCCGCTACTGGTAATTCGGCTACTCTTAAAGCGGCTGTTCAGGATCTGGCTATGGCTACTGCTTGGGAACATTTTATGGGGGAACGAGAACATCGTTTTGTGAACCCTTTTCAAACTTTGGGCTCTTCCACTGTGACTACTTTATCAGCAGAGGCTGTAAATCTGAGGGGGAAGCTGGAAAATCTGCTGCAGAAGGAGGCTAGTGCACATATCAACATTCTTTGTCTTCAGCGGTATGCACAGCTGAATATTACCCCGAGAGGTCTGCAAGCATACAAAGCACCTACAACCCCCTTTGAGGAGGGGAATGCTGAGGATATGGTCTTTCGATGGGTACAGGCAGCTCAGCAGTGTTGTACTGAATGGGTATGCATCCTAATTGAGAGGGATGACTGGATGAGTTAAAGAAGTGAAGGCTTAAAGAAGAAATCAGAATGGTGAGTGTTGAACTTGATAAACTTTTAGCATCTGTTAAATTGACTAGTATGCTGGAAGAAATTAATGGCAGACTTGTGGACTTTGAAGAATTACTAGTTGAGTGTAAAACATACAAAATTAAGAGAGACATTAAGGATTACATTCTTGATAAAGCATTTCTTTGGAAAAGAAAAACTAATAGATCTTTTTCATCTAGAAGCAGAAGTAACAATATTCGCAACGATGCTATTTGGGGTAAAATGTTTCTGCTTCTTCCTCAGTTTCTTTTGCTGCTTCTGAGGAGGCAGATGTGATTGCTGGAGCTGAGGGGAGTGTGGAACAGTTTCCAGCCCTGCCAAAAGCACAAAATCTGAAAGATATGCAGAACTGCTTTCGGAATTCCAGTTCTGCCAGAACAGACTTTAACAACAGAAAACGGGGTTGCAATCAATGGGGCCAGAAAAAGAACTATAATAAGAAGGGACAGCATAACAAGAAAAAGCGCTGGTATTAATGTATTTTGTGACAATTTACATGTTAAATCTGTCCAAACATGACATTTCTGATGTGGTTATGTCTGTATTATGTCTTGGCCTTAAATTTATATCAGCTGCTTTACCAAGAATACATGTACTTAAAAGTGAAATCTTTTCTTTCAGTAGAAAATTGCATTTGGTGTATTCCTTTAAAAACGAGAGGGAGGGGTTGTGCCTCCTGACTGTTATGAAAGTGGTGATGATGATTCTTTTCACTCATGTTTGTCCTCTCAGGAAGATTTGTTTGAGATTGACTTTAATGCTTATTGCCAACTGAACACTGATGCTGTCTCTCTTAAATGCTCTTTTATTCCACTTTTTCTAAACAGCACTTTGCAAGGATATTTTGCTACACTTAATTTTGAGGTTGAACAAGTGTACTGGTCTTGCATAGAGAATAAGTCTAATATATAATTTAACTTAAGTAGCAATGGCAGCCCTATTGGAATATGGTAATGACAGAAGACGGGTGGTTAAACCATCTGATAAGGGCAACCAGATAGTAATCATGCATTATACACAATATTTAGAGATGTGTTATAAACATTTCAATAATGTGGAAATTTATAGTAAATGTGATGTTTCTGATTACTTTGAAGCTATTAAGGAGTACCGACTGTTGTTAGACAAAGGTCTTAGGTTGGAGTATTTTACAGCTAAGGATGTGGAAAAGAAGGTTAGAGTGGAAAACTGCTCTATGGCAGTTTTTCACTGTTTACCTAAGAGACACAAGGTCTAACTAACCTTAGTGGTCGACCTATAGTGTCTGCACAGAGGTACTTTTTGAAAAACATAAGTGTGCTGCTACATGAACATCTTAAGAAACACGTAATGAGTACAGCCTCTTATATTAGGGATAGCCAGGATTTTTTGAACAAAATAAAAGGGAAAGTTTGGAATATGAAGTATTTATGCCTGGCATACAAGGTTTCCTTGGAATCTGCTCTGATGGACCTTTTGCACATTGGCAAAACAAGCAACATCAGAACCACTGGATCCAAGGATTTAATTTTGCTTGGAACATAAATAGGACATATTGACAAGACAGACATGAGTCTCAGAGGATCCCCATGCTCTGTGACAGGTTCCCCATCCAAGTGAAGCATAGTCCATCCCTAACCCTAGCTAAGTGTAACCTTGACGATGACCAAACAGTCCAAAAGAACACAAATTCAGTAGGACCAGATGACAAGATTAAAACAAGTTTTAATAACATTTCTTAAAACACAATTCACAGATTGAGCGCTTTCATCCCCATCCCATGGGACTGCATTAGAATCTACATTCAAGTTACACCGATACACTTAAATAGTCAATTAATCACTACTCTGTTAATAAAATTCCTTGCCCACTTAAGCAAATTTGAAAGTACCATCCCTGAGAAACATTTCCTTGTTTAGAAACAATAAACTGTAGGTGGTAGTTTTTAAACAACTCATATAAACACAAACATTGTGACATTGTTTGAGAATAAAAATACTTTTGTCAATTTTTCATGGAAATAACTTCTAACCTGACTCAAAATATTGCAACAATATCATGTAACCATTTCCTTTTTAAACAAAGAAATATATTTTGAATTATATCACTATATAACTGCTTTCCTATTCAGAATGGGCTTGAGTGAAATAGTTTCGTTTAAACCTGGGGCTTGCATGGCATATAGCTTAATTTGCCATTTCAATTCTCCTTCTTCTATAATGATCTATAGTTCCCTCCCCTGCAGTTTGCCAAAACCCTTTCTAGTATTCTGAAATAAAAATTCATGAAATTAGAACACACCAATGAATGTTTATATAGGGTGTTGTTGGAATTTCTACTTGCCATCTGATATTGATGCTCATATATCTTATCTCTTAAATGTCTCTCCATCTTTCCTACGTAGTTGGCCAGGCAGGTTTTACATTTTGCTAGGTAAATGACCCCTGTTGTTTCACAGTTTTCATACACAAAACTCACTTTAGACCTTAAAATGTTATCCAAAGTCAGCTCCTTAACTTCAGTTATGTGTTTACACTGAGAACAGCTCCCACATTTACTTGTACTCCTCTTATTGAAATTCTTATTGTGACTCCCTTTTACACTGGATTCCAAACATTTCTTAATATTCATCCCAGTCCTGTAAACAAACATAAGTTTTACACCTAGGGATGAATATACTGTGGAATTACATTTTAGAATATTCCAATTGTCCTCTACAACTCGTTTCACTTGGTTGAATTTTCCTCCATATGGTATAATCATAGCACTATTGAAATAATTTTCCTCTCTGGGGAGTTACTTTTTGTCGAGTGAAAAGTGGCTTGTACTTTTTTCCCCACTCCCTTTCCACAGAATCCAAAGGGAGTGGCGTAGCAGCAGGCCACAGACAAACAGATTGCGAATCATTTCCGAGCAGCTAGGCATATTGTAAGAGAGGTCGTCAGCTATGTCACCTACAAGTGGAAATGAGATGGAAGCATGGTATGGCTTTTCTTGTGAATAAAAAGGTATGTGTAGCTTTCTCATCATAGCCGCAGGGACCTTACAGCAAACCATGAGTGATACATGAAGGATACTGTAGGCATCAACCTTGCAAATCCTAAGCCAGTTCTTCAGTGCTATGCTACAACATGTGGAGGAGCATAATAACTGCCCCAGAAAATCAGAGGAGAGACCAACACCATGGGTGCCTTTTATGACATAGCCCATATCAGTGAAGTCCTGGGAGCTATAGATTGCACACATCCTGTTGGCAAGGTCCCATCTTGAACCACAGGGCCTATGATACATCAACAGGAAGGGCTTCTCCTCTGAACTGCCAGGTGACCTGTGATGCCAAGGCATTATATGTAATGTGTTCATGTGTTACCTGGGCAGTTCACATGCTTCATACATTTGACGCATGCCCAACTTCTACCATTTCTTCTTATGACGGGACTTCTTACAGAATCATCTGGTTGGTAGTGGCATGCACATATGAGATAGACAGTCCATATACACATGTACCATGCAAGGAGGGAGCAAACCGTGTGTAACATGTTTTGTGCTGCAGGTGATACCAGAGACCTGATTGATGTATGATTCAGTCATAGTCCATGCAGGTGTAAATGACCTGAAACATATCTCCCTAGACTATATGAAGAGAGACATTATGGACCTCTCAGATTATGTGTCTCAGGATGGTATGTGCCTGGCACTGAGCAGCATTCTACTTTCACCAAGTATGATGGAGATTATGAACAAAAGATCATTGTTTTAACAATTAGCTTAGTTCTTGTGTCATTTCTTTTTTAGGCAGTGCCAAATTGACAAACCTTCCAATGCAGCAAAATCCACCCAAGGGAATCTAAAGGTGTAACTCCACAATGCCAGGAGTTTAAATAGGAAGCTCCACCCCCTCCAAGCTCTCCTCATTGTGAAGAATGCAGTTACTCAGACATGGTTTAAAGCCAAAGAAAGTACCTCAATGGTTCAAGGCTTTAATGCCTTCCACAATTAAGACCAGAGACTGCACAGCAGGTGCTAGAGGGGAGGTTTCCTGATCTACATCAACAATGAACATACCTATAGGTTTGTTAGCATGATGCAGTGAAGTTTATGCATGTGCAGATTACTATAGATGATGTCCCATCCCATATACTAGTAAGCTATAAGTCATTATCTATGTCCCAGGAAATCCATAGCTCATACTTAGGCTTACTGGAGACAATCACCATTCAACCAAATACCATACTCATGGGGGACTTTAACTACCCTTCTATATGAATGGAAATCCAATATGGCCTCACATCTGCAGGCACAGAGATTCCTGGACTTTGTAAACACTAACACTCTAGGCCAGATAGTGCATTTTCAAACAAGAGGTGCAAACATGTAAGACTGGTACGCACATATATGGGAGAATGCTGCCCCCCAATGTCACGTCCTGTCTGGTTATGTCAGATCACAAAGTTGTCTCCTTCAAAATTAAAATCAATTTGGTAACCCCAATAAACCCTGTAATAGTTAGGAACTACTACGAGGCAAACTATCTTTTATTAAGTGATAATCTGTCAAATTTTCAAGCCCATTCAAAGCCAGATAGCACTGCAATCTATGTGGAATTGTTTATAGAAACAATGAACAACTGTGTCAATGGTTGCAGAGAGGCTAGTGTGCCTAAAAGAATTAATTATAAAACAAAACTCAAAAAGCAAGCCACCTGGTGGAATTCTAAATTAAACAGACTGTAGAGCAAAATTAGGAAGTGTAACACCCAAAAAGATAAAAACTCTCTCATCTAACTAAATAGACAAATAAGAGGCCTAATAATTTCCAAGAAAGGCAACTTTGAGGTACAGATAGCTTTTCAGGCCAAGGACAACCATAAGGCCTTCTTTAGTGATGTCAGAAACCTGAAAGGCAGCACACAACAGTTTGCTGAACTGGTTAGTAATGGAGCCACATTTACAGAGCCGGGAGACATAGCAAATCTACTGGCCAACAAATTCAGCTCCAAATGTATCCCCCCACACACACTCACCCCTGGCCACCCTCCCAGGAAACACCATCAAACATAACCCCTACAACTATGTATAGGGAGCAGGTCCTGGCTGGGATCTCTAAGGCCAAAAACACAGCCTCAATGGACCCTGATAATATCCCTAGATGCCTCCTGAATAGCCTGAAATATGACCTATCAGGGTCAATGGAGTAACTATTCAATACAGCCTCCATTCAGGTTTTACAATGATCATCCCTTTACATAAGAGAGGGGCATCAATGGAATATGGGAACTACAGACCCATTAGTCTGACTAGTCCTATGCAAAAGCATGGAATGAATTTTTGTGGAAATTATTAAAAATGACATAGGAAACCTAAAGTCACTGTATCCAACCTGATTTTGTTTTGTTAAAAGCTGTTCGTACAAACTAAACCTGATGGACTTCTTCAAGAATTTCAACAAGGGAATGTATGAGGTGGGAAAACATGCATACTGCCTACCTTGATCTGGTTAAGGCATTTATAGAATACTCCACTCAGGCATTGTTAACAAACTCATGGAATTAGGCAGAAATCCCTACATAACACAGTGAATAGCCATCTGACTCACAGATAGGACCCAGGAAGTTAGGACTGGGGAGACCATCTCCACAAAGTGGCCAGTTACCAGCAGAGTCCCCCAGTGCTCTGTGCTGAGTCTACTTCTTGAAACACAAGGCCAATGTCCAAGGGCCTTTGACTGACAAAGTTTGCAGATGACTGGAAACTAGGAGCAGTCTAAAATGCTAATATCTTATAGGAAGGTCTGGCACAGACAGATGATTTGTGCCAAAGCCACAGCTTAAAACTTTGTCCCAAGAAATGCATAATAGTACCTTCTGGGAAGTTGGCCTTCCTGAGGAAATTATGTTATTGATAAAACAACCGTAATAGTAGGTCTGGTAGTCAGGGATTTGGGGACAAATGTAGATAATAACCTGACTTTCAACCAATGTGCATCTAAGGTAATGTGAAAATCATTCTATGGTGCTCAACTTATAAGTAAGAGCATGGCATCTAGGTCTACGGAGGTCATAGTACCACTGCACTTGGTGTAATCAGACCCATCATTGACTATAATGTCTCCTTTGGTAGGTACCTGACCAGGCACATGCAATAACTGGAATGTTTGCAGAAGTTTTTCACCAAAAGAATACAGGGTTTAAGCAGAATGTCTTATGTGGATTGCCTCAAAGCCCTATCTCTATATTCAATTTCCTATAGAATGCTGAGAGGTGATCTATGCCTGGCATATAAGACATCCATGGATTCCGATATGATGGACCTTCTGCATATCTGCAGAATAAACAACATCACAACTACTAGATCTAAGGCCCTAAAGTTTGCTTAAGACATAAACAGGACATGCTGAATGGACAGATATGCATTACAGAAAATTCCCATTCTCTGGAATATGTTTTTCATCCATATGAAGCATAATCCTTCCCTAATCCTTTTCAAGCATAACCTGGGACCTGTGGCAGGGAAATCAGTAATTCAATCAGGGTCTGGTGCGTATATCTCTGATGGACAGATGCTGCCATTAAATCAAGCCCTAGTCAACATACATCCCTCATAACAATGTCTAGGTCAAAATAACTCATGAAATACAATTGGGTTACATGGCTAGGCTTATAAATGCCTTAGTGGTTGTAAGCATAGTATAAACCTGTGAAACTATGAACCTGATCTGAAACTCCCAGACCATGCAAAAAAAGACCTATAATACCATTCATGTAGTGGAGTATGTATTTAGACAACTAAAGAGATGCTTTCAATATCTACACAGAATAGAAAGTACACTACAATAAGTCCATATACATACAGCAAGACTGTTATTATGCATGCCATTATATGCAGCATGACATTCCACAATCAAATGGGGCAACAGATGAACACTGTGGAAGAGCCATACTATTCTTAGTAGCAGCAGAAGGGCAGGGTGAAGTGGTGAAGTATCGTCAGAGAAGCAACTAACTGCACTACCATAGTCAAGGCAGATTCCAGAGAACTACCTTGCAACATTGGCAAAGCAGCAGCATCTAGTCCACAACTATGGACCATGATACAGGCATCACAAAATAAAATAATTAAAGTGGTGGTACACCCAGGCTTTGCATGGCAGTGAATGTACTGACCACATTGTGTAGCATCTATCACCATATCCACACAGGTGGGGGTGGGCACACTTATCATCACTTGCATGTGTCAGTGGGAGGACAGAGTGACAGGTGACTGCAACAGTGTAATTTGGGCAAAGTCATGGGAGGTAAACACAGCAGCCATATACTTAAGGACATTGCGTGATGTCAGGGATCACATTTGCCATTGGTGTGGTTGAGTAGCCACAGTGTGATCATAGGAATTGTCCACTTTGTGCTGACTTTCTGCATCATGGCTCAACATGGTCCATGGCAGGGGAAGTTGTGATACTCTGGGACCATGCACTTACACCCTAATGGGGAATTACATGTGTTCAGCCTCAGAACTTCTTCCACTAATGATATGGGTGATGTCCATGGCTAAGAACAACTGTCTTTGTGTCCAAGATTAACAGGGAAGGTTCAGACCTACGGGACCATGTGTGAACAGCCTGGTGAGGTATTGCAGGCACTGAGTTGGTGCCATGCATGACCTGGAGGATGCCTATTGCTAGGGTGACAGGCCATGTGCACACAGGTGACACTGATGCTTTGTCATCAATAGTATGAGTAGACTGAGTTGGAATGGTTTGTGCTTGGCATATCACATTGAGAAATGTTTGTGTCCACTGACTTTATGGCCTGTTTAGCTAGACCAGATGTTGAGTGCGATGTGTTTCCCTAAGGCACATGTGGAGGCTACATGTGCCACTACTGACCTCAGCAGCACTGTGTGCTGTCTGTATACTTTGGTTCCCTCTGCACTTCATACATGGTGTCCCACTAGCTATGGAGCACATTCAACATCTACACAATGCGATGGGGGTAGCTGTCCATGTGTGGAGTACTGACCTGCATATCTTTTGGATAATGCTGAGTGCCTTAGCCATATCAGGAACAGATTTAGAATCATGGTGATGCCACCACCATTATATCTCTCTTCCATGGTGGGTATGCACACCTTACAGGTGGCACACATACCAGACACTGTATAGGCTAGGGACATAGATGGAAATCATGATGCATGGTCAACTACAAAATTTACCTTATGCACTAGTGAGACTGTGTGGTCAGCCTGTATTTTGACATGAGTCTCTCTGTAGATGCAGCTGACCCTTACCCTGTGGTGTTGCAGACCCTGCTACTTTGTCATCAGACTGTGCCACTTGCATGTTGAAATCATTGTCAGCTACAGGTGCCATGCTGATGTCATCCCTATATTGTCATGTTGTGCTAACTCTCCACCACTGCATCCTGTGAATATATGAACACAAATGACACCACTGTCTGCTCCCACAGACATACATGAGTCTATAACTTCCTGTGGCATGCATAATGATCACATAAAAAGCAATGTTGTAACATACATTATTGAACATATCTTGTCAGCTGGTTATTTCAATTGCAGAACAGAGATGTTTGTAAGGGCTTATATGCAGGAGGGCCTTAGTTATTGCTTCTCTTGAAGCGTGAAGTGGACAGTGGTATAATGCAATGCACTGAACATTATTAACATGGTGCATTCTCAAATGAAGCACCTAAAGTTGGTGCTAGTCCATCTCCCATATCCAATCAAAACCCAGGTATGAGCGGCTGTTTGGTGTCTGACCATAGACACCACAAATTCCTCAAACTCTGTGGGCTACTTCATTGCTGCTGATCAACCCCATGTGGTGGACCTCTCTTTTGCAATGTTCCGTGCTTTGTCCCTTGCAAAGAGTATAATCATACTTCTTAACTGCTGTGATTTAGGCATAACACTATGATTCTGACCTTCGGATTCAGCTTTTCTCTTCCTATATTTATGATGTTCATCACAAAGTCAGACCTGTTTATGACAGCATACTTTATTAAAACAAAGATTCACTACCACTGACAGGTTCAGTATATAAAAGCATTCTATTATGAAAAATAAAAAAATGTTCCTCTTTCTGACCCTCTGCTATGAAGTTTGAAGACCAGTGCTATGATCTTTAACAGTTGGAGGTTGAGAAGTAATCCTTTATTGCACCTGTTTTTGATGCCTATTTCAGCCACCCAAAGCATTCACATCCTGCAGCATTCCCTGCCAAATATGGTCCCAGTAATGCTTGCAGTAGCACCTTTGGCCAATGAATGCATGCCAGGACTGCAGAGGGGCTGCAGTAGCACATCATCCTCCTGGATACTGAACTTACAAAGGCATGCTGGCTATTTCATATGGCCATATCAGTACCTGTATACCCTTATCCACTAGTTATAAGCTACTGTAAACAGCTCCCCATTCCTGTACTGCAGCCATGCCTCAACATATGGTTCTGGAACCCCAAATCCCTTATTGAATGTCTTTCCCATGGTTTCCTAACTTGACACTTTGACAATTGCAGCCTCAAGCAGATCATACAGTGTCATTCCAATGTCATGGGTTTCTCACTTGCACATACCCCATGATACCCGTCTCTCTTTCTCTACATTGAACAAAGGGGTTATTGTTGTTGCTGAGGTATTTCTTTATTTACTGACATTTGATTACTAGGAAAGTCTGAGTGGGTAGGAATCAATTTTCAGTGGAGGCCATGGGAGAAAAGCTCCAATGTTTTACAAAACATTTTAGAAACAATAATTTTGCAATCTTCAAAAAAATACTAAAAAATCTACAGTTTAAATAATTATACCAAATTAGACATAATGTGAAAACACTGGTTAAGAACAGATACAAGCTATATGATGATGGTATAATAGTTTGAGAAATTTTAGCCAGTTTATAGAGAAATTAAAGGTAAGTTAGTATAATACAAACAAGAATTGCAATGTGATGTAAGAGAAAATCAGGCTTATAATATACTTAGAGAGAAAGCCAGGGGAGAGAAACTGAAAGAAGTAAGGAAATGAGTGAAGAAGGGACAATAACAAGACGTGAGGTATGAATAGGTACTGTTCACATTTAGGACTATTGTTTATATTGGTGTTGAGCAAAACAGAGCCAGGTGGTGGCTAGGAAGTCTATCCGTATGGTTTTGAAGGATGGGAGGGAAGGGATTGACCAGATGGACAGAGATAAGGAATTCCAGGCCTTAGCAGCATGGCAGGAATACAGACAATTCCAAGCAGATTTGACAGATTTGTAGACAGACAGGAGTTTTTGGACATTTGGATCGTAATGGCTGACTGGAACATAGTTGTGTTATTTAGTGTTGGACAAGCAGATGGATGCTGGATAATTGTATAGGTGGTAAGAAGCTGTGAGTTTGTTAGTTGATGTACAGTTCAAAACAGTTTAGGCTTTTTAGTGCTATACAGTGGTGGATTCTGAAGTCAGCTTTGCTATAGCGTTGTTCAAGGTTTGATTTTTGTGATGCTTGGAGCTTAGTAAGGATGGGAGCATCATAAAGAAGTGTGGGGAGGAGATAAGTAGTGGCAAGTGTAGTTTTAGTTGCATATGTGAGAAAGTTTTTGGCTCTGTAAAGCATTCTTAGGTTTTGATGATTTTTTTCTTATGAAATGTTGTATATGCATGTTGAATTTAATATTATCGTCCACTATCATACCTAATCATTTGCTGTGAGATGTGACTTCAGTGGTTGTATTATCAAGACAGAGGACTTTAAATTTTGTTTTTTCATGAGAGAGAGATTTGGGAGAAAAAGTAGTGGTTTAGTTTTTAGGATTGATCATGAGTTGCAAGTTACAAAACCATATTTCAGTGGCTGTTAAAGCTTTCTGAGTAATTTTTTAGAGGTGTGCCATGTTATCAAATATGCAAATGAGCATGGAGTCATCTGCATGATGTATTAGGGAGGCCTGTTTTGTGGATGTCTAGAGGGTGTTGGTGAGAACGTTAAATAGGAGGGAACCAAGGATAGAGCCTTGTGGTACACTGCTAATGACTGGGAGGTATGAAGAGAGGATGGAGTGCCATTTTGCTGAATGATACTTATTGGGCAGGTAGCTTTTGAGCCATAGAAGGGTGGGCTGAGAGAGACTGAATGAGGATATTTGAAGTAGTAGTTTGCTGTGAAAAACTGTTGAAAGTTTTACACAATTCTAGAAATTAGGAGGAGACTAGTTTGATGTTATTTCTAGCTTTATTGATAGTATCTATATAGATTAGAAGTGCAGTGTTAGTACTATGGGAAGGACGGAAGCCATATTGTGTAGGGGATAGGAGTTCTTCCTGCAGGCGATAGTTCAGCAATTGTTTCTGAATATATTTTTAATTATTTTGGAGAGGAGGGTTAAGACTACTATAGGTCTAAAGTTAGTAATATCTGTTAAATTTCTTCCTTTGTGCAGAGGAATAATGTGTGACTTTTTCCAGAAATAGAGGATGTGTGATTCCTGGACTGACCTGTTTATAAGGACTGAGACAGGATAGGCAATACTATCAGATGCTTTTTTAAAGTATTCAGTTGAAAGGTCATCAGCTTAAGTAGAGCATGGCTTGAGTTTGTGTCAGAGTAGTTTTATATAGGATGTTGGCACAGGTTTGAAGGTGAAAGTAGATTTGCAATATGTTGCAGTTGGGTAGGGTTAGGATAATGTTGGGGAATTCTTGGTTAGAGATGCTATACTATCTAAGAAATAAGAGTTGAATTGTTTTGCAGTTTTGAGTGATTAATTATTGGGATAGGGATTAGGGGTGACTTAGGTCAGGATGCAAACTTTCTTTAATAGCTATCTAGACTTAATTAGGGTTGTGTTTGCCATTATTCTGGAAGTTATTGTAGTATAGATTTTTGTTTTCATTCATTTGCCTTTTTGTACGATTGCGAAGCATTCTGAATTTTTAAGATGTTGTGGTGTTTTATAGTTTTTCTATTCTTTTCATACATTTTCTCTATCCTGCATTGGCATACTACTCTTTTTGGATAGCTAAATTGCATTATTTGTTTTTAGTCTCTTCCTTCCAGGAGATACAAGCCTATTTGGGATATTCAGGAAATTTGTACTGAATGCATCTAAAGGGAGAACTTTCAGGAAGTCCCAGTTAATAAATGATAGGTTAGTGATGAATATTTCTGGGTTAAACTTGGAAAGGTTGCATGCTGTTTAAGTGAATGTGTGAGATGTCTGGTTGTATAGATGAGGAGATGGTCACTGAAAGAGTCTTACATTGTATGTATTTATTTATTTGTCTTTGTTTACCAGGAATGTCCAACTGGGTAATATCCATTTTCAGCGGAGGCCCGGGGAGAAAAGCTCAATTTGCTTACACTGTATTATACTAAGTTCCAGTTAAACACAGAGTAGTTACATTTCTATTTACATTTATACACAAACAATAATTACATTTATACATTCTAAGATTTTACAGAAGCGGAAGTTACTAAAGAGAAAGCCCACAAGCAGCTTAGTGGATTGTACGTGTCCCTATTAAATTATCGAACGTTTCAAAGTTCGAATGTCATATGGTCGACACCATATGATCGAACTTTGAAAAGTTCGAAGGTGAAAGGCAATGGCTCCGTATATGCAGAATGGGAAATTTCCCTTTTCTGCACTGAAGTGCGGACTCGGAGTTGATATATTTAAGTAAGGGTGTGTGTGGTCTGCGCAGCCCCCCATGTGGGGGGTGCAGGGGGGGCTTGCTCCCCTGCTCAGAGTGTTAAGGTAAGTGTCTTTTTTTTTTTTTTTTTTTATTATATATTGGAAGATTCAAGTTTCGCTCATATATTGTCGAACATATGAGGGTCGAAATTTTGAAGCTTTGACTACATAATATAGACTCAATTGTACAGGCAGCAGTTATGTATACAATTGTTTTGTCATTTCAGTGAGAGGTTGAATATATTCTGTTTAAGGAGAGTATTTTGAGAGCATCTTGTGGTGAACACAAAGTATTAACCTTGTGATGAGCATGTGTAGGACCAGAATTGTTTAAGATGTTGTTTAAGCAGTAGTTTTAAGCTGCTGAGTTTTTTGGAGAGTTTTATTTGTGTGGGGATACTATTCTAGAGCTTAGCAATGTATTGGGAGTACAGCAAATCTCCTGCAAAATTATTTGACTTATTTGTAAGTAGCTAGAATTTCCTTCTAGAACAGAGGTCCCTTGCTGGACAGTAGGGCAGTAATACATTTTGTAGTGCAAGGCAATTTTCTGGATGATGAATGAGTTTGTGTGCTGTATTTAGTTGTGAATATGTTAGGTAGTTGTGTAGTTTAAGCCAGTTTAATTGCTTTAAGCAATGACAATGGTAGATCCTGTGAGGGAGACTGGTGGCACATTTAGCTATTTTACTGCAGCAGGAGGCAAATTTCTTTTTTTGAGTATTGTTTCAATTTGTTAGGATAGGAGTGGTGTATATGACATTCAGCAATAAGAAGGTGGTGGTTAGAGTTTTTCTTGCAATATCTGCAAGGAATCCATTTATCCTATAAAGGGAACCTAGCTTCTGCTGTGTAGATTTCATGGTGTGCAGTATATGTTGATCATATTTGAGACTGTCATCTATTATAATGCCTAGAAGTTTACTATGAGTTACAATTTTAATGACAGTACCATTTACTGACTTTATGGTAAAAGACTGTTTTTGATTTTGGAAACTTGAGGTAAAAGGCATTAACTTAGTTTTCTTCAGGGTTAAGTTGGAAGTTTGATTGTTTGAGCCAGGTTTCTATAGAGGAGAAGGATTTTTGGGTAATGTCTTATTTATTGTTGAGGCTGCACATATTAATGTTGAGTCATCTGCATACTGAACTAAACTAGCATAGTGAGTGGAGATGTGGAGGTCGTTAATAAATTAATTAATAAATAAAAAAGGCTTGTTGCCTGCCAGATAGTTAACTAAGAAACCCCAATAAGGAGTATTGTGAAAGTCCTATTGAGGAGAGTCAAATGAGCAGTTGCTACTGTGAGATAGACTTATCAAAGGTATTTGATACTAAGAACATGGTGGAAATAAGCAGACCATCATTTCTATTTCAGTTTATTATATTGGTAAAATGTAGTAGAGCAGTAGTGGTGCTGTGCTGGGGCCTAAAGCCATGTTGTGTTTCTGAGAGCAGGTTATTTGAGGTTAGGTATTACATCAGCTGCATATGGATGCATTTCTATAATATTTTGGAGAGGGGGGCGAGAATCGCTATTGGTTTATAGTTATTAAAATCTGAAGATGTGCTGCCTTTGTGCAGTGGTATGATGTAGGGTTTTTTCTACAGTGATGGGACATATCTTTCAGCTGTGGACCTATTAATTAGTATGGGCATAAGAAGGCCATGACTTCTGTGGCCATTTTTAGGTAGTCTAATGGTAGTTGGTCTACAGCTGTGAAAGCAGTTTTTAGTATAAGGATCAACTTCCTTATGAGTGAGGTAGGTACTGGACTAAAACTGAAGAGCTGTGGGTGGTTTTGATTGGGGTAGCGAGAGGGGGGGCAGATGTATTGATGTCTAATAGAGAGATAATACTGATTGTATAAAGTAAGAATTAAACTGTGTGGGGATAGAGTCTGTTGTACTGTTTGTTTTTGATGAGAGAGTAGTGGTCTTGTCAGGGTGGAGTAGTTTGTTTACTGATGGGTTGTTTTTATGTTTGTCTTGTAGGTTGGTATAGTATGTTTGCTTATCCTGTTTGACATGGAGTTTTGCAAGGTTTCTAAGATATCTAAATTGCTGGAAGAAATTTTGAATTCTGTTTTTATACTATTGTTTTCCAGGCTTTATCCATTTTTATTATGATTTTTTTTGTTTCGTCAGTCAAGTTGCAGGGTTGGACTTTACTCTTTTATTGCATACTGGTGCTAGATTATTTAAGGTCGCTAAGAATATGCTATTAAAGTGTCCTGCAGCAGTATATAGTGGCATTGTTCCAATGATATTCCAGTTATATTGTTTTAGTGTTTCATTGAAAATATCTTTGCTGAAATTGGTTGCATTTCGTATTTGATTTTAGGTAATATGTTTATCTAGGTGATGGTGAATTCTAGTGGGATATGTTGGTATGTGGTCACTTATGCTATCTGAGAGGCAGCCTACTTTTGTCAGTTTGTCTGGTTTGTTTGTAAGGATCCAGTCTAGTGTTGAGTGTCTCCCTGAAGTTTTATTGATTCTAGTAGGCGTGCTTATTAATTGTCTGAAGTTGTACAAGTTTATGGATTCAGTGGCGGTAGTTTAATTTTTGTGTTGCCAGTCTATATTTTTAAGTCTGAAAGTATTATACTTCCTTGGTTAATTTCTTGGGATATCCAATACAGGATGCTTTCAGCTGTATCAATTCCCTGGTGGTATATAAATTGCTGTTAAACATATAGTTTTCCTATTGTTGATTATTAGGGGTGTTATCAGAAGTTCAGCATTGTTAAATGTGAATATTTCCTGTGGAAATCGGGTGATGGTTAGGGAATGTGTATAGCTGTTTGCTATACCACCTACATGCTTGTTTTGTCTGTCATGCCTGAGTATATTGTATCCTGGGGGGGGGGGGTGATCTCATTATCCTTGATTTCTTTTTTTAACCAGCTTTCAATAGCTATGATGACATCAGTAGTGTATGTGGCAAGGTAGGCATGTATGTCATGGATTTTATTGCCTGTACTTCAAAGGTTCATATTTGGTAAGGTGAGTTTGGGTTCTGTTTTTTGCTGAGCTGTATTAGGTGACTGGTTTATTTTGGAGTTGGAAGTAATGGTTTTATGAACAGTGGGATCTGGGTTGGGGTGAATATCTCTGCTATTTTTTTAATTGATATTTTACAGAGAAGAGTGTGGCCAGTTAAATTTTGGTCTTGGTTTGGTATTTGATTGTAAAATTGGATACTTAGTTTTGAGCTATTTATAGATAAATAAATCAGATATTGTTTGTTTGTAGAGACAGGTTGTTATGAAGAAAGACAGGCTGGTTCAATGTTGATATTCTTTGACTGAAATGGATGATGTCCTAAGTATTGGATAATTGGTGATGAAGGCTACTAGAGTGAAGAGGAATAGTAAACTAATCTGGGTTAGGGACATCTTACTTAACATGGATTTTATCTTTGATGGAAATTAGGATTAGGAGGTTACTAGGCTTGTTGTACAGATGTAATATGATAGTTATGGGGGCAAGGATTGAGAGACTCTTGGGTGGTAAACTAGAGAGGGTGTTACTATTGGGAGTACTTATATTGATTGTTTTTCTTCTGTACCTGTGGTAGTGTATTTGCTAGGGTCTACCCTAGAATCCAGTCTAATAGTGAATTTTATGTTTTGCTGTAATGTTTAGGGATATTAATTAGTTGTGTGAAACCATATACTTTCATGCTAGATGTAGGGTAGTTAGAGTTTATGTCCAATCAATTGCCATTCACATCATTTAGTAATATTTTTTTCTTGTGGAATTGTTATGGATATCCTATATAGAATATCTTTCAGTATAGCTGTATTGTTACCAGACAGGTATCCTTCCTCAACAGTGGGAAGCTCCATGGCCACAGAGACTTTACTGAAATTCCTCTGTTTCAAAGTTGCATGGCTGCAATCAGTGTTGTACAAAATGGTGTCAACACTTTATATCATGGTAAATAGAACCTACTAATGTGGTTGTTATGCAAATGGAGCCAGTTAACACTGAGAATTGCTGCCAGTGTGTAATATGCTACCCAAACATGCTGGAGCTAGCTGTGCCTTTCAAAGTAACTACTAAGCATGTGACTAGAATGTCTGTGGATACAAGTCTTGTGGTGCAATGCTATGATCATGTAGTATCACTGCATGAAATGTAATTCATAAATGTACATCTGTTCACCTGGTGGTGCTACCCTTTTACTCCTCAACTGACCTAACTGAGTGGCTATGGCTACTTCAGGTAGTGAGTAGTGCAGAGTTCTTACATGGTGTGACAAACAGATCATTACTTTTCTGTTCTTTCTGCACAGGAATGTCAGGGAGTATCTGCTGGACACTTATGATGAACCACTGCATAATATGGATGCCTGACATGAGCTGGTTGGAATGGTACAGGTATAGGTACAGTGACCTGAAGTGGTACCACCCAGACCTGCTCCAGTAATGAGAAACAGTTGTTCAAGACAGAGAGACTGAAATATGTTTTAAGCATTCTTTCAGTGCCATTATCTCATGCTATCTTAACTGTTGTGCATGCATACTTAAAACTGCATACTTTGCATTGCAGTGATGGAGGAGCAACAGCTGAATATGGTGGGTTAGTGTAGAAGATATGTGCACCTAGAGCCAAAGCCAGAACAAGGCAACCTAGGCAGCTGTCTAGGGCCTAGCACTGGCTGTGGGGCCTGGCTGGCTTTAAGAATAAGAAAAAAATGCTCCATTTAAAAAAAAAAGTTCCTCCATTTAAAAAAAATGTTATGCTGCTTAAAAAAAAAACTCCATCCAGATGCACATGTACACCTAAGTGTCAACATCTATTAGGAGAGAGGTTCTCCCAAGCAGGAGATTTTGATTTGAGTTCAGGACATACAGCACAGAGATGTGATGCGATGAGAACTTGCGGAAACAATTGAGATTAATGTGTGTGTGTGTGTGTGTGTGTGTGTGTGTGTGTGTGTGTGTGTGTGTGTGTGTGTGTGTGTAATACCCCAGTTAAGGGGCACAATCTAGATCAGATTAAAACCATGAACCTTGCCTATGATAGGCAAGTGCCTTAATCCTCCCAACCAACTACCTGTTTAGCTTTTTTTCTTTTTGTAAGTCACTGGAGATTACAGTTTGTCAATGTCAGTCATAGAGTTTCATAGTTTTGTGGTCCATAAAATACTACATGTTGATGCAAAAGCTGTTGTTCTGTTAACTTTTTAAGTGATTTAGAGCATTTTACACTTTTCTTTTTCCTGTTTTTCAGAGAATCTCTGAGTTTGCCTCATATTTATGCACTGGTACTTAGCAAATCACTTAATCAGACAGTGCTTTGGAGCACCAAGAAATTTGGTCAAGGATCCTCAGTGTTCCCCTGGACTGCAAACCTAATAACTACTTATGAACCACAGTACTTATGGTGCAAATGAAGAACAGTGATTGTAATAAACAGGAACATTATCATATGACCCTGTCATTTGGATATGATCTTTAGTTTCTTTTTTTTTAATGTTAACAATTTATTATTAAACTGTGAAGAAATTTGATGGATTATGTCTATGGGTTTAATGTTAACATTTTAACTATGAATGCATTTTTGGTTTAGTTAGTCTTCTGCAGACACTTGTGAAATGCAATATATTTGTGCTACAGCAGTTTGGCTAGCACTCAGTGCAGATGAGTAAGTCCATGAGCTGTTAAGGAGCTGCTTCCTGTGGTAGTAATTTGATTCCTTCAGCCTTCATTTGTCTTCTATGCTATTCTGCTTAGTTAATTCACTAGATACTATTACTGGAGATGCTCCTGCAAAGGGATACTTGTGTTCAGTGGGCTGCCCTAAGCTGTTTCAAATGTGTTGTACATTTGTTGTTTGAATTCTTATACCCTTCACATAGATGCTAATTAGTATTTCCCTATGTGTAATTTGAGTATGAAAACCAGCACATCCCTTGTAGTTTAAGAGGTTGCCGATGCATTTTCATTAAATGCAAGTTTCAAGGAAAGCAAAGTATTCTATTTCCCATATGAGTATTTTATATTCAGAAAATAGAAAGTATTAAAAATTAAATCCAAATCTCTTGATAACTAATAGAAAATAAAAATAATATGTACACCGACAGGTCTGAACAGCTGTTTGCTTGGCTGTATCTCTCCAGTTACAATAATAGAATATTGGAGTGGTTGGTGGGGGCATCATCCATTAGCTTGCATAAAGTCTCATTCCTCTGCAATATGGGTCTATTGACTCTGGAGATGTATGCTGCAACAATGCAGCATTACTAGCCATTTAAGTAGGTCAAACCTGTACTGAGTGATGTTAGAGGGGATATCTATTCTTGATGACAGGTAAGACATAGGGAGGTCAAAAATTAGATGCAGGTATCCTGCCAGCATGTAAGCTCCCCAAAGTAGTATGTTGTGTGCAGTAATATTTCTGACTATTGTACGGCTTGTTTTCTATGTTGTTGAACAAAAGTTGCTGCAGCATTTATAGTGTCTTTAATTGTTTTGCTTTATTTGTTGCACTAAAGAATAATTATAGGTAAATACTAAGGCATCAGTTCTGCAGATTATTACATATCTAACCCATAATCAGAGAGTCACCAAAGGTGAAAATCAAACACTGTGTCTGTGAGGTAAATATATTAACCATTATACCAACCCATAATCTTCAATAGGCCTTCATTGTATAGTATAGTCTAAGCATATTGCATTTTAGTAATATATTTTGCAGTATCTTCTGTACAACCTCCAGCAACTGCAAAGGGTTTGGCATTTGCCTGGTCATATTGTCTGCATTATTTGGAGTGATGATCAGACCTGTCTAATCATCAGACTTCATTATGTAGTCATCATTGCATATTACTGTAATACAGCCTTTTTTACAAGATCTGTTTGTAAAGGATTTCATCTTTTAGTTAGAAACTGTTATTCTGGCAATTAGTGAAGAGGACTAAAGCTCTTACTTATTAATGAGTTTTTTTTCTCTGACAAGGGTGTTGGGTTTGAATCTTTCCAACTTCATTTACCTATAGTGTGATGCTAAACAACTGACTTAACCAGACAGTGCATTGGAGCAATTGAGAACTTGAGTTAGCCTTCTTAATTGTCTCCAGGACTGCATAGCTAGTAACTATGAAACTGTTTTCATTGTTTGTCAGCCAGTCCCTACTGCATAGCTGATATAGTTCTGCAGACATTATGCTAATATCACCAGAACATCAATTGTTTAATGTAAAATAGGCAATTTATTCATCAAGGACATCAGGCACTGCATTTGTAGATAAAGCACTGAAATGTAAAGTTGCTCACAAGCAACAACCTCTGCATTAGCAATATTTCTCTTTAATGGGGAATTTGTCAGATGACATACGTCTGCAGAGATTATACATATTGACTAAGCACATGTTATTAGGTGGTTAATATTATTTTTTCCTCTCATAAATTCTCTTCTATCTATTTACACTATGCCACACATCTCTGGAGCTTATGGTCTAATGTTTGCAATCTTTGTACAGTTTCATGCAGTTCATCCAAAGCTGCCAATAAAGTACATGCAATTTAATTCTTCATAACAATAAGGTGAGTACATAGTCAACAAAGTGGTCATAACTGCTGGCGGGATTGGGGGCTCAGTGTGGCTGAAAGTACCTTATGCTCTTATCATCTGGTCATTTTAAACAGCATTTAATCTGGCTTTTCAGGAATAGTGTGCATGTGTATGTGTGCATGTGCGTGTGCGTGTGCGTGTGCGTGTGCGTGTGTGTGTGTGTGTGTGTGTGTGTGTGTGTGTGTGTAAATGAAGTTGGAATACTTTGGATACTGTGTGTCTGCATGAAGCAAATTTGAAATATGTGACTTTGATCATAATTATTTGTATTAATTTTTGACACAGATATCTGAAAAGGATGTAGTCAACAGCATAACTATAAATGCTGTGCTTGAGGGGTATATGTGGATAAAAAATGATTGACCCTGCTGAGCTGATAAACTTAAAAGGTCATTAATCTTTTTTGCATGACTAGTGTACATTTGAGTAAAGCAAATTAAAATACTTTACTGTGGTCATTTTATCACAGTCAGACATATGATATGTACAGAGTCAATAAAGTGGTCATAATTGTTGAGTACAGATATTAATATAGTAAAATGACAGCAGTCTGAGTGGATTTTTATTATTGAAATGTTCTGAAATGGGTATTTTTACATTATTGGTTCACATATTTTGTTTCATTGCTTACTGAAAAAAAATTTTCAAAACTACAAATTAAAAAAAACACTAACAAAGGTTGCTGTACTAAACAAGAAATATATTTTAAATTAATCAAGAAGGTAAATCAAAGAACACATGGATTTATACATTGCCATAAAAATGTGTGTAGAGGACTCATAGTTCAAAAACAGCCCAGGACCCAAGGTACACTTAATCTCTCACTGCCCCGATACATTTTCAATGAATGTGAGTTTCAGGGGAAGAAAAGTGTATTATTGCTCATGCTGATCTATTTTCAATGTGAGACTTTTTTTTTTTTTTTTTTTAGCAAACGGTCATTAGTATTTTCTATAAGATTTGAAATAAAAGTTTAAAATTAAATCCAAATCTCTGTAATTATTGTAAAATGTTTGAACTTCAGAAAATCATTGAGGTTACTGCCATGAATTCTGAAAAACAGTTTTAGAAATGTTGATTTCTCTGCTGATAAAATTAAACTTATCCAGGGATTCGGAAAGAACCCCACTGCTGGCAGTAACGGGACTGTTGCCATGATGTGGGAAATTGTGATTCAGAGACATCTTAGCTACAATGAGAAAAAATCTCATTATTGGCTAATTTGCATGTCTCTGAATTGCTCTTAATTGTCATGAGTGAAAATGATAACTTTCTTGTTAGTTAACACTGGTAGACAATGCATCACATTGACACAGGTTCTCCTCTCACTCACTACCCCATACTCATGCATGCATTCAACCATATACATGTATACCGACAAATGTGCACACACATGTACGTGCACATACACACAAATACACACACACACACACACACACACACACACACACACACACACACACACACACACACACACACACAGTCACACATATCTTATACCTGCAGTGCATCTACATACACCAACAGATGCAGCCACACATGTGCACGCTCACCTCCAACATTACCTGTCTGCTTAACTCCCACCACTTACCTCTAGTATGGTTGGGTAATGAAGAGCTTTTGGCAGTTTTCATTAACATAGGCAGGCCGTGGAAACTTACACAATCGAACTATTCCTTCAGTCTTTTGTCTGCATAAATGTCTTACTGCCAGCATTTCTCAGGAGAGATCTTATGGCTAGTTAGCATATACTGCTCTCCTGAAATGTCTCGTTAGCATTTGCAGTACCCCACAGAGACAGTCCACCATAGTGGTGCAGCAAAGTGATAGGACTACTTCTGAAACAGAAGTGGTTACTGAGCGGAATATACCAGATACACTCCTTACAGCAACCTATATGAATTTGGACCTGAGAGTATTTTCATCTTGATAATATACATATAAACATGTCATCATATTGATCAGATGTTTCAGTTTCTTTATTTACAAGTATCTGAAGTAATTTCTTTTTATTGTATATTTTAAGCATTTATAGAACAAAAACAAAGAACATTTATCCAACAAAGAGAGACCAATATAAGAGCTTAGTACAAAATGAAGGAAATATAAGTCCGAATATACTATAGTGTACTTATAGAGTACAGATGCAAAGAGAGACCGATATAAAAGCTTAGTACTAAATGATGGAAATTTAAATCTGAACATACTATAGTGTACTTATAGAATACAGATGCAATCAGGTTATCAATTAACCAGAGACAAGTCAGTTGTAATAGTAATGTCTCATCACAATCTTTATGAGCTTGGGTTATATAAAATATAAAAGAAAGTTCATGTTCTCACATTTTTTAAACTTAGCTTTTCACTTAATGATATGTTGGCAACTGGTGATATTAATAAGGAAGTCTTACTTATTTTTAACTCTGCATGTTTAACCACAGTTATACATTTTCCCTAAACCTCACTAAATTAAACAGAACTGAATAGTGGACACAATTTTAGGCAGTAATTTGACTGAATGCTTGCTATGCCACTTTATATGGGTCTGTTTTGCTAAATGTTTTTGAGTAGCTTATGCTTAGCATGAAACACACCATCCCCTTTTAAGTTACAAGGTTGACAATTAGATCTGCAATGGATGACAGCAGATGCTATTAACATACATAATGACATTCCACTCAATATAAGGCTTGTTTCCATCAAACATTCTGCAAGTAGAGTAGAATTCAAACAGTGCTCCTGGAAACCTTGTTAAGACCTCTGTCTTTTGTGCTGGAGCCTAATATTTTCTTCATTTAAGAAGAGTTGTATTTGTAAGTTAAAGGGGTTTGTAACTTATCTCTATAGTGACCATCTAGCTCAGTCTTTTTGTGGCTTGGGGGAGGAAATGCATGTCTTGTAGGCAGACTTTGGCTGCACAATATTATATTTTATAGAAGATGTATTAATAGCATCATAATTTGAGAAGGCACTGAGATTTAGGTGCAGTTAGTTCTTAACTGGTTAAATAGTGCTGAAACATTATTCTAATTCGCTGTTGGTATTATCAGGAAAATGTCTCAGTTTTTAGGTCTTACTACTATTGGAGAGCTTTACTGAGAAATCAGCATTGAAGCTTTCTTTAAAATAACTAATACTTTTAAATACCTATTTCCTGGTAGTGGCCATCTAGCCCATAATTTGAAAGCATTCCTTGTAGTCAATTTCAAAGGATTAAAAGAAATTATTACAATCACCAGGATTATGAAAATGACTGTAATTTTCTTACAGAAAGACTTCTGGATCATGGTTGTCATATGGTGGATTTGCTTGAAGTTAAGCATGAATTTCAAAGAAAAGGCCAGTCTGAGTTTCTACTATTTAGACAGGGGAAATTTGCCTCAGGTGACCAAATATATCACTGATGTATTTTCAGCTCTGAGGCTTGGTTTATCTCTAAGTGTACAACAGCAGAGACACCGATGTCTTGTTTAATACATTAAGAACTGGCTACTATCAAAGTGTCAGACTATAAGTTTTCTGTTCATTGAAGTCACTTTAATATGGTGTTTATGACAACTATTAATTGTTAAGGTGAAATGTTCATACAACAAAATGTGCACATAGCAGAGCTATACCTTATGTGCAGTAAACATTCTTTCTACATTTATACATCACACTAGAGATAATTTCTTACATTATAGCCAATGTTTAATTTTTTTGCCATAGGTTCATAGGCTCACAGATTAATACTGTGCTGTTTTATCCAATAGATCATTTGTAGCTTAGGCAGTTGATCCCGTAAGGAATGTATCAAAACATGAATTAATACCAAACTTGAAAAGAGGCTGAATTACTTTTGACTTTGTTACATCCCCTTTCCATAAGGGCTTGTGGAACTAGACAGGGGGTTACTTATGATTGCTCATCCAGGCATCCATGTTGCACTTAAAAGGGTCAGGGAAATGCTATGGTTTATAACCAGGAGGAGTCTATTCCATAAAAGACGGATTCTCTGTGATAAATATCTATCAGACCAGCAGGTCATATTTATATTGTGGTGGACTTTCAGATTTCTTGAGTGGGTGTTTAGGATGTTATTAGTTTTGTGGATGTGAAGGAGGTTGCATAAGATCAGGTCCTTTAAGGCTCTGTAGGCTACATAGTGGTTCCCTCTCAAAAATCAATAGCATACATAAAAGAAAAGGAGCACTTAAAGGCAGTAACGGAAGCTAAAGGTGACCATGCCCTTGATTGTTAGAGTAAGGAAATGCTGTGTTATTTTGAGTTGTATATTGTGTTTAGATACTTTCACTCCACTTGTGTGTTTATAATCATAATTGGCCTGATAAGGGAGGAGTAGATGGAGATGATGACTCCTTGGATGAAGACGTTATAGCCCTGATGATTAGTCTGGCTGTATGAAAGGATTTCATGGATGGCCAGGTTTGCCAAAGGACATGATGATGCATTTTTTGGCATTAAGTTTGAGGTCATGGTCTAAGCAAAACTTTAGTAGTGTTCATGTTTCATAGGCCCTCCTGGAGAATCTGGTGGTTACTTGTGGTATTAATGACAGCTCCAAGTTTGTAATCATCAGCAAATTTCATCAGCCACATCAGAGGAATAGATATCCAAGAGGAGTGGTCCTTGTACAGATTCCTAAAGTACATCACTGGTAACTTCTCTTTTGGTTGAGAATGTGCCTCTAACGCTGATACAATGGGCTGTGTTGGCGAGCCAGTTTGCTATCCAGCAGGTAACATAGTGGTTTACATTTAGTTTGAGTAGCTTATTAATGGAGTGATATTAAAGGCTTTTGCCAGTTCCAGGTACATAGTGTGAAATTGATTTGTCTGAGTCCAATGCCTCAGTTACTTGTTCAAAGACAGTCATACAGACTATTGATATCCTTGAATGTAATGTCAAGGTACTAAATGTCTAGCAGGAGATTACAGTCATAAACTGCTGTTTTCATCCTGCAATCTGAAGTTTAAATACCTCAGTCTCCATTTGTCTATTGTGTGACTTTGAATAAGTCTGTTAACCAGAAGTGCTCTGAAGTCAATCATAAAAAAGGCCCTTGTATCTAGTGGGTTTACCTGGTTAGCAAATTAATAAGATTAAAAATAAACAGGTCTAAATAGCATCAACATGGCAGCAAAGAGAAATATAAGAAAACAGGTTTAAATCTACATGCATTTCTAATATTACATTGGAAAAAGTGCCTTATAGTTTAAAAAGTTTGACAGGTTTGTTTGTGTCTTTCGGCTTTTCACGGTTAGGGGTCATCACAGCGGAACTCCGGTCCACTAATGATTGGTAGTTGATTTTTACGTGCCGAGTTACCAGCCCTGACATACAACCTTCAATGAAGGTACTATCTAGCCTAAAACAGAGTGACCCATACTGGTGTTTTAAACTATGAGAGCTGTCACTTTTATGATGCTGGGATCTATTCATTTAGTTAAGAAATAAGTAAAATGTTTTTATTCAGTATTATCTTAGAACTTAATGACTTTTCATTGTAGGATATTTATAAACAGTAAGAGAGCAGTTTTGCATTTCAAGGGTTCAGTGCCATTTTCTAGCTCAGAAGCTGAGGCTGTCATTTTACCCCTGGATACCAGATGGCACTATTGCCATTTTCATGAAAGAGGTTTCATCAATGCGTACCATGAAGTATTAGGGAAGTACATGTACACCATTCATATCTAAAATATCTAGGCGAGGTGATACTAGTCTTATCTGAAAATTGTGAAGAATGGCTTCAGCTGCAGCTAGTTCAGATTAGGGTCCTTCAGTGGCTTCAGTCACCACTGATACAGATACAGCTTTCTCATCCTTAATTTTCATTTGTATATCACATTTCTCTGGAATACAGAAACATCTGTACTGTTCAAGGAATCTTCCATTTCTTGCAGGTTCATGAACTGCCACTGTTTCTGGTAGCCTTGCTGTAACCTGATTGGCAAACGTCCTTACAGATAAACTATGATCAATAAGCATGGTATGGAACACAGGCACTGGTATGGCATGGTATGGAACACAGGCACTGGTATGGCATGGTATGGAACACAGGCACTGCTATGGCATGGTATGGAACACAGGCACTGCTATGGCATGGTATGGAACACAGGCACTGGTATGGCATGGTATGGAACACAGGCACTGGTATGGCATGGTATGGAACACAGGCACTGGTATGGCATGGTATGGAACACAGGCACTGAACAAGTCCTACATATCAGTAAGATCCATTTAGAGCAATACTTATCTGGACTTCATCTTTGTATACAAAGCATCTCACCCACACCCCCCACAAAGGTAACCACCATGAAAAACTTCTCCAAAGCTGACTTTGGGCTCCTAAAAACAGAGGTGGCTAAGTTCACTGCACCTATGTCAATGGAAAATAGTTGCATGACTGCCAAATCATACACCAATGCACTGTACAAACACGTACATAAATGTATGGAACTAGCCATACCCAACAGAACCAAGACACTCTCCTCCAAAAAAAGGAAACCAATCTGGTGGTCCCCTGCCATTAATAAACTCTACAACAAAAGGAAGAAACTGTTGCAGAAAAAGGTGAAGTCCCAAGAATGGAAAAACTCCCTTATTAGCCTTAACAAAAAGTTGAGATTCCTCATTAAAACCTCTAAAGCCAACTATGAAGGCAGAATGCAGCAGACACTAAAAACAACCACAAAGCCTTCTATACTTATATCAAGAATCTCCATGGCAATACCCAGGTTTGCTCTGAGTTACTGCACAATGGTACCTCATATACTGAGCCAACATATATTGCCAACATACTGGCCAACAGATTCAATGCCAACTTTACCCCTCCCCGAAAGAACTAATCACAATACCGGAGGAATGCCAGGCACCCAGCATTACTGCAGCACATGTTAAACCTGCATTGTCCAAGGCCAAGAATACAGCTTTCATGGAACCCGACAATATGCCTGGATGTCTTCTACATGAACTACAAAGTGAAATGGCACCACATCGGTGTGCCCTGTTCAATCAGAGCCTCACCACAGGCTTTGTCTCTACTGAATGGTGTACTGCTACAGTCATCCCTCTCCATATAGGGGGAGCGACTACAGACCCTGGAAATTATCACCTCATTAGCCTGATGAGTCTGATATGTAAGGCTATGGAGTGCATAATCATGGACCTAAATTAACAACGATATATGGAATCTCCAAACTCTAGATCACATGCAATTTGGTTTTGTGAAAGGTAGATCATGCCTGCTCAACCTGGTTGACTTCTTTGAGTCAGTTACCAGAGCTGTGGATGAGGGCAAGGCAGATCATACAGCCTACCTCAATCTGGCCAAGGCCTTTGACACCATTCCCCACTCAGGAATTATTGATAAACTCATCAAACTAGGCATCAACCCCTATATCATTAGGTGAGTAGCAAATTGTCTCACAGCTAGAACCCACAGTGTGAAAGTAGCGGACTCCAAGTCAGGCTGCCAACCAGTCATGAGTGGAGTCCCACAGGGATCGGTCCTGGGTACTCTTCTGATTGGCATCTACTTCTCAGACATCCAGGCCAACACAGGGGGACTCTGGCTGACCAAGTTTGCAGATTACTGCAAGCTAGGAGCCATTATTAACTCCCAGAGTGATGTAGACATCCTACAGAAAGGCCACACTTACACCAATGACTAGTGTTGAAACCACGGCCTTAAGCTTAATTCCAAAAATATGCGTCGTCATCCCCATTGGGAAAAACTCAGTTCCCACTAATTACCACATTGATGGGAGCCCACTGAACACTGAAGGCATTATAAAAGATCTGGGGATACAGGTTGACATCAACCTCTCCTTCGACCACCACATTGCCGCTGTTCTTCTATGTGGCATATTTCATTACCAAGGGTTTTGCATCCAGGAAGAAAGAGATCATCATCTCTCTCTCTACTCTTCCCTCATTAGATCAGTCATTGAGTATAATGCCCCATTTGGCATGTACCTCACTAGACACATACGATAGCTGGAAAGGCCACAAAAGTACCTCACGAAGAGGATCCTGGGCCTTAAACACGTACTACATGGACAGACTCAAAAACTCCAGCTATTCTCTGTCTCATATTGTCTACTAAGAGGTGATCTCTGCTTGACTTACAAAGCCATGTCTGACCCAGCTCTGTTAGAAATGCTACATCTAAAGAAATCCAAATCCCTCCACACCACACGCTCCAGAGACCTCAACCTCACTACCACAATCAACAGAACATGCTGGAGGGACAGGTTCATAACCCAGAGACTGCCCATGCTCTGGAATAGACTTCCCATACATGTCAAGCAGAGCACCTCACTAGCCCTCTTCAAGAGAAATCTTGATGAGTGGATAGGAAATAGAAAATTCACCCCATGGATCACTCCAGTGGCTCTACTTGATGGAGGCACTGGGAACTCATGTCAGGCGGTATGATGTCAGGGCACTTGTATGGGCTAGGCTTCTAAAGGCTCCAGGGCCATTAGCCTAGTACACACCTATGAACCTATGAACTTTGTAAGTTTATTGAATGTGTTGTTTTGAACTCACAGTTTTCTATGGATTTCTGTTTCATATCTGGCAATAGTAATCCACATATGGATATCAGCCTTCATCATGTCATTAATTTTGTGGAAGACTAACCTGCTGACATTTGAGGAGTATATCCATACTTATGAAATATATTTTATTTTTAATTTATACTTTTGCTGACTGGGTTAGTCCTACTAGGGATATGGCTTCTTTTCAGGGGAAATGAGGTGGAAATCTGACCAGGAAGTCAGAGAAATTCTAGGCCGTGGTGGTGCAGTGGTTAGCATTGTCACCTCACAACAAGAGGTTCTCCTGTTCAATTCTTGTCTGGAGTGCCTTATTTGTGGAGTCTGCATGTCCTGTCTGCGGTCGAGTGATGTCTAAAGACATGCAGGTAGGTGCATGTGTGAGTGGGTGTATCTTCTTTGAAGGCTGGGCATCAGGCTGGCAATTTGGCACAGTAAAAATCCAATGCCAATCATTAGTGGACCGGAGTTCCGCTGTGGTGACCCCTAACTGGGAAAGCTGAAAGACCCTTTTTAAGTCAGAGAAATTCTCACTCTTTTTTGATAAGTGCTTTAGGATTTGTGTATCTGTCTGCGATACAATACATTTTTTGACATTCTTACTCTCCATTAATAATCTTGGTTTATATAAAATGCCTATGTCATTAATAACCTTTTCTATTACTTCACCAACCATCTCACCTTTATATTATATTTCAACAAATCTCTTGTAGATTTATGGCTGATGACAGTAATTTTTATTTAGACAATATCCACAATATCCAAAGCAATACTAGGAAGAATCTGGCTCCACTTTTCTATATCCAGAGGAGGTTTTAATAAACTGTATTTTTATATGTTAGATGTTTGAGTAATAGACACAAGGGATGGTAATTGTCAGAATTCCCAGAATGCTTAGGAATATGATTGTCAGGTTAGACTGTATGCATGTATTCATCCAAGGTTGAATGAGATGCTAAATTTTAAATATAAGCTAAAATAAAGAGTTTTAGATCATTAATGTCATGCGATCTGTGTCATGTAACAATTCATTGTATTTAAGCATGTGATTCTAGTGGTTGGATGGTCTGAGGAAGTATTATATATGACAAATGTTCTTACTGTGAGTTCATTAAATAAAAATTATTTTCCTGGGTGTTCAGATAGGAGGTTAGTGGGCAAGAGGTAGTGACTAGATGCTTAGCCTGAATGCCCACCCTCTGCTTATGCTATTTATTTTATTTTTCTTTGTTACTAGTCAGTCTTCTGGTTTGTTTATTTACTTTAACTCCATGCTTGTATGCTACCTAGTTTTAGTTTTAGATTAACTGATATGTTTAGTTGTTTAGTGCATTTTCTGCTTATTCCATTTCTTCCCCACTGGACAGTTCATATCATTTTGCTGGCACTGCTGCTCTTTCAGCTGTTAGCAGTATTAAGGTGGTACTGAGATTGTGATTGTGTGTTTTTGATTGAGACACTGGCAAACACTGTCTGTGAATATCATTTGCTTTGGTCAGTCAAGAGATGGACAGAAGTTTAGATAATAAAGGATGATTGAAATGTTGTGTCCCTTAGCTTGGGAATGTGGGTCCACAGAGGCACGTCTGCATATTTTCAGAGAAAATGGAGGTTCACAACAAGACTTTATTTCAGACTAAAATGCTAGGTATTGTTGCTGCTACCAGTTTTTGTGACTTTGTAGTTTTGTCTGGGTGCAGTTACAAACTTCAAGTTAATGTTTACGAGTCAAGCCTTCCTTTGTGTTGATGTGATTTTTAATTTAATGACCATTGGCTTTCCTTTTGGAACTGTTGCAATTATTGTATTTTTTACTTTGATTTCTAGCTGCTTGACTCGTGTTTTATTCAGGACCACTTTATATTTACAGCTAGAATTTTTCATTCAGGCTATATTTATAGGAAGTTGCTTCATTGACCTTGGAAATGTCATTATCTATGTTTTCTATGAACCATCTACATGGCTAGTGAAGTTGTCAGACTCCCTTGTTTATGATTGCTCTAGCAGTCATGTCTTCAACTCACTTCTATTCAAATTTACTTCAAACATTTGTTCACTCTCTTTTAATGTAGTATTTACTATTGTGCATCTGTTGGGCTTTAGCAGTTATGCCATTTGGCTCTGACATTATTCTGTACTTACTAGTTTGTTCTTAGGTTCATAGGTTCATAGGTTCATACTAGGCTATCTGCCCGAGGGCATTTATAAGCCTAGCCCATTGTTTTGTGGCTTACGCCACCCCTTTAGTATGGGGAACTATACCCATTATTTTGCTGTGCCTCTGTCGAGCAGTGACACTGAGGTAATTCCTGGGGTATATCTGCGATCTCCCATCCATTGGTCAAGATTTCTCTTGAACAAGGCCAGCGAGGTGCTCTGCCTCACATGTACCGGGATTTTGTTCCACAGCATAGGAGTCTTTGGGTGATGAATCTATCCCTCCAGCACGTCCTATTAATAGCCGTGTCGAGGTTTAAGTCTCCGCCCTTGTGGCTCTGATGGATCTAGATTTTTGAGGTGAAGCATATTCATCAAATTTGGGTTTGACATGGCCTTGTATGTTAGGCAAAGGTCACCTCTGAGCAAGCGGTGACTGAATAGAGCTGGAGTTCTTTCAGTCGGGCAGCATAGGACAGATTTTGAGACCCTTTATCCTTTTGGTGAGGAACTTTTGTGGCCTCTCCAGCTGCTGCAAGTGTCGGGTCAGATACATTCCGAATGGGGCATTGTACTCAATCATTGGTCTGATGAGTGATGAGTAAAGGGAGACTATGACCTCCCTTGATCTAGATGAGAATCCCTTCATGATAAGGTGGGCAATGTAGAAGGACTTCCTAACTACTTTAGCTACATGGGTGTCGAATGACAGACTACTATCAACCTGGGTCCCCAGGTCCCTGATAACTTCTTCTGTGCTCAGTGGATTGCCACCTATTTGGTAGCTAGGGGTAACCTTGTTTTTCCCGAAGGGTATGACTATGCATTTTTGGCATTTAACTTTAGGCCGTGGCTCTGGCACCAGTTATCCGTTTCTGTGAGACCCTTCTGAAGGATATCTGTGTCAGATGTGTTTTCTACTATGGCGCCCAGTTTGCAGTCATCTGCAAACTTTGTCAGCCATAACCCTCCTGTGTTTGCTTGTACTGGAAAAGTAGATGCCAAACAAGAGTGGGCCCAGGACTGAGCCCTGTGGGACACCACTTGTGACAGGCTTTGAGTCTGACATGGCGCCAGCAACTCTGACCCTGTGGGTTCTGTCACTCAGCCAGTTTGCAACCCATCTTGTGATGTATGGGTTAACATTTAAGCTGATGAGTTTTTCAATGATACCCGAGTGGGGTATTGTATCGAAGGCCTTAGCCAGATCGAGGTAGGCTGTATGGACTGCCTTTCCCTCATCAATGGCTTTGGTGTCTGTTTCGAAAAAGTCAACCAAGTTTAAAAGGCATGATCTGCCTTTGACAAAGCCAAACTGGGTTGGATCCAAAGTCTGGAAAATCTCTATGTCTTTATTTATGAGGTCCATTATGATCCTCTCCATGGCTTTGCAGATAAGGCTTGTCAAGCTAATGGGCCGGTAATTTCCAGGGTCTGTGGAGGCACCGCCTTTGTGAAGTGGGACCACAGTTGCAGTGCGCCACTCCTGGGTACTTATCCAGAGGTAAGACTTTGATTAAACAGCTGTCCTAGCTGTGGGTTTAATTCCTCATTGAGTTCGTGGAGCACACAGCCGGGACACCATCGGGTCCCATGGATGCTGTGTTTTGCTTTGGAGAGAGCAGTTCTCACTTGGGCGCTGGAGTTGTTTGGGGGCTGCACTCATTTGGTATGGAGATCTCTCCTTTGGGGAGGGGAGAAGTTTGCACTGAACCTGTCAGCCAGTATGTTGGCAATGTCTGTAGGATCAGTAATCTTCACATCATTTTGAACTAGTTCTGAGCATATCTGGGAGTTTCCTCCTAGGTTTCTAACATAGCTAAAGAAGGCCTTATGATTGTCTTTTGAGTCTTTAGCTATTTTTGTCTCGAAATTTGCTTTGGATGATTTTATTAGAGCTCTTAGTTTTTACTTATAGTGATCAAGGGTGTCTTACCTTTTAAGGATTTTGCTCTATCTTGTAGTAGCTTCCTCCTTTTGTTGTAGAGTTTGTTTATGGCTGGGGTCCACCAGACTGGACGCTTGCCTTTGGTACAAAGAGTCTTTGTTTTGCTTGGGATTGCCTTATCCATGCAGTCCTGCAGGTGCTGGTAGAAGGCGTTTGTAAGTGATTCAGCGGCTTGAGTATTGTTTTCCCGGCTCGGGGCCTGAAAGAGACCACACTAGTCTTTAGAAGTGTGAAGTCGGCTTTTGAGAAGTTCTTTACTGTGGTCTTTTTATTTCAGGTGGGGGTGGGATGAGGACCTCCAGCGAGATTAGTTTGTGATCTGATCTCACCAGTGAGGGTATACTTCGGTGTTGAACATTGTGCTCCCATGTTCGTGATGATGAGATCAAGTATGTTATCTCCTCTTGTGGGGATGGTGACTAGTTGTTCCATGGCATTTGAGTTTATGAATTCCAGGAACTTTTGGGCTAGGGTGTTTGGGCTTGAGTAGTGTTCCCAGTCTATATTAGGGTAATTGAAGTCACCTAGTATGATGGTGTTTGGTGATACATTTATCCCCTCTAGTGTTTTCAGGAAGGCCATGTGAGTTTCCTGAGTTTGTGAGGGTGGCCTGTAACATGCTACAATTTGCAGAGCAGTCTTGCCTATGGTTAATTGCACCTGGATGGTCTCCGATGCATCGTGCGTTGCCACCAGTCTTGAGGTGTGGGTGTCCTTGATGAATATGGATACCCCTCCTTTCTTGGTATTGTCCGGATTTTGGGGCGGAACGCATGATATGAGGTAAAACCTGATAGCGCTGGGGTGCTCTCAGGAGCCTTGAACCAGGTTTCTGTCACAGCACAGACATCGATGTTCTCCATACTGAGAAGGGCCTCGAGTGCGTGCATTTTGAGAGTTAGACTTCTGGCATTGAGCAGCATTACCCTTAGTTTTTTTCTTTTTTGTGTTCTAGGGTGGTAGGTTTAGAATTTGAGCCTTGCCTAAAAGGCACTATGGGGGTGGCAAGAGCCTTTGCCAATATCCGGAATCCCAGGGGTGACAGGTGCAAGCCGTCCCTTGCGAAGCAGCGTGGCTTGTCCAGCATGTCATCCCAGGCAGACAGATACTGGATCCCCTTTGAATGACACCAGTGTTTAAGCCAATTGTTAAAGCTGATCATCTTATCTCTGTATTGTGGCATCATTCTTGGTGAATTATTTTATATTTATTCATTAAGTGTTCTTTTTAATTATTTTAATTTAGCTTTTAATGGCTTTACTGTTTTCTAATTATTTACTTCATTATTTGTCTTTGTTATATAAGTAAAGACTGTAAGGAATATAATAAACTTGAACTGGTCTGCTACATTTGTAGTTTGAAGAAATACAAGATTTAAAGTGAATATTTCAATGTAAAAGTTGTAAAAGATTATATATCAGATGTACATATTTAGCTAGTAGACTAAAGGTACTGATCTTGGTCTTCTTACGGTAAAAGGTCCTGTGAGTAGTCTGAAAACTAAAGGTGTGTAAAGCAATGAGGTTTTACTCAGTTTATCCTAGATTTCCTCAAACACTAATAAAACAAATGGATACAAAAATCATGAGAAGAGTGTAAGATTGCCAGGTTCTGTAACATGGCATATGTGAGTCCCTTTCAGACCAATGTGAGGAAGAAAGAGACTTGCACCATGAGACTTATTTGATATTGGTTGCTGGAAAAATCATGGAATCAGTGATAGGTTCATAGGTTCATAGGTTCATAGGTTCATACTAGGCTATCTGCCCAAGGGCATTTATAAGCCTAGCCCATAGTTATGTGGCTTTCGCCACCCCTTTAGTTTGAATAAAAACTATGCCTATCATTTTTCTGTGCCTCTGTCAAGCAGTGACACTGAAGTAATCCCTGGGGTATATCTGCGATCTCCCATCCATTGGTCAAGATTCCTCTTGAACAAGGCCAGCGAGGTGCTCTGCCTCACATGTACCGGGATTTTGTTCCACAGCATACGGAGTCTCTGGGTGATGAATCTGTCCCTCCAGCACATTCTATTTATAACCGTGTCAAGGTTTAAGTCTCCCGCCCTTGTGGTTCTGAGGGATCTAGATTTTTTGAGGTGAAGCATATTCATCAAATCTGGGTTTGACATGGCCTTATATGTCAGGCACAGGTCACCTCTGAGCAAGTGGTATGAGACTGAATAGAGCTGGAGTTCTTTCAGTCGGGCAGCATAAGACATATTTTTGAGACCCTTTATCCTTTTGGTGAGGAACTTTTGGGGCCTTTCAAGCTGCATCAGGTGTCTGGTCAGATACATTCCGAGCGGGGCATTGTACTCAATCATAGGTCTAATGAGTGATGAGTACAGGGGGACGATGACCTCCCTTGATCTAGATGTGAATCCCTTCATGATCAGGTGGGCGATATAGAAGGTTTTCCTAACTACTTTAGCAACATGAGTGTCAAACGAAGGCTACTGTCAACTTGGGTCCCCAGATCCCTGATGACTTTTTCTGTGCTCAGTGGATTGCCATCTATATGGTAGCTAGGGGTAACCTTGTTTTTCCCAAAGGGTATGACTATGCATTTTTGGCGTTTAACTTCAGGCCATGGCTCTGGCACCAGTTATCCGTTTCTGTGAGGCCCTTCTGGAGGATATCTGTGTCAGATGTGTTTTCGACTATGGCCCAGTTTGCAGTCATCTGCAAACTTTGTCAGCCATAACCCTCCTGTGTTTGCTTGTACTTCAGAAAAGTAGATGCCGAACAAGAGTGGACCCAGGACTGAGCCCTGTGGGACACCACTTGTGACAGGCTTTGAGTCTGACATGGCTCCAGCAACTCTGACCCTGTGGGTTCTGTCGCTTAGCCAGTTTGCAACCCATCTTGTGATGTATGGGTTTACATTCAAGCTGATGAGTTTTTCGATGATACCTGAGTGGGGTATTGTGTCGAAGGCCTTTGCCAGGTCGAGGTAGGCTGTATGGACTGCCTTTCCTCATCAATGGCCTTGGTGACTGTCTCGAAAAGTCAACCAAGTTTAAGAGGCAGGATCTGCCTTTGACAAAGCCAAACTGGGTTGGATCCAAAGTCTGCAAGTTCCCTATGTCTTTATTTATGAGTTCCATTATGATCTTCTCCATGGCTTTGCAGATAAGGCTTGTCAAGCTAATGGGGCGGTAATTTCCAGGGTCTGTGGAGGCACCGCCCTTATGAAGTGGGACCACAGTCGCCGTGCGCCACTCCTTGGGTACGTATCCTGAGGTGAGGCTAAGATTAAACAGCTGTCCTAACTGTGGGTTTAATTCCTCGTTGAGTTCATGAAGCACTCAGCCGGGACACCATCCGGTCCCATGGATGCTGTGTTTTTGCCTTAGTGAGGGCAGTTCTCACCTGGGCATTGGAGATGTTTGGGGGCTACAATCCTCTGGAATAGATATCTCTCCTTTTGGGGGGGAGGGGGGGGAGAAGTTTGCACTGAACCTGTCAGCCAGTATGTTAGTAATGTGTGTAGGTTCAGTAATTTTCACATCATTTTGAACTAATTCTGAGCATATCTGGGAGTTTCCTCCTAGGTTTCTAACATAGCTAAAGAAGGCCTTATGATTGTCTTTAGAGTCCTTGGTGATTTTTCTCTCAAAATTTGCCTTGGATGATTTTATGAGAGCTCTTTTGTGATGAAGGAAAAATTCTGAAATCTTTCAAAGCAAGTAGGCTTAGGATTTGAACAAGCATAATTTTGTTACTGGAAGGCAATGGTAGACTAATGAAATAAAAAGTCTTTCGGCTTTTCCTAGTTAGGGGTCACCACACCAGAACTCCTGTCCGCTAATGATTGGCAGTGGATTTTTATGGTGCTGAGTTGCCATCCCGATGCCCAGCTTTCAAAGAAGGCACGCCCATTCATGCACACACCTACCTGCATGTCTTTAACGTCACTCGACCATGGGGAGGACATGCAGACTCCACACAGGGAGCGTTCCAGCCGGGAATCGAATGGGAGAACTACACTTCTTAAATCAGGAAATACGTGCAGCAGAGGGGGAAGGGGGCTGTGGCTATGGCCTTCTTCAAATAAAAGTTAAACAGCTCAGGGATCCAAACAGTACATAATTAATTTTCAAAAATTAAAGTTTGAACCAGCACTGACTTCTGTTGAACAGGTTACTCTAAATAATTAAACATACTAGAATGTCAGCACATTAAAAAAAAAAAAAAAACAAACAAAAAAGTCTCAATTAAAATTGTCATCATCCAGAGAAGGGTTGCTTTCAGTTAAAAATATGTATATACAAATACAAAATATGCTGTTTCCCCGATTATTATTTAACCATTAACAAATTTAGGACAGTACACCTACTTGTTTATAATTCAGAATGAACAGTTAATACATAATTATGTAAACTTTGTATTCTTTAGCAAGAAGAGTTCTAACTAAGCATTTGTGAAGTTTGAGTGCATAGAGCCGTTTCTACCTACCTAAGCTATCTGTTGCTGAGTAATGAGAGTTTTGCATGAACGTTCAAATCCATGGCATTCTCATGGAAGCACTATAATTTGTTACCCGCTGTTCTGTTGACACTTTAATCTCTGCAGCCATCAATATCTCAGTATTTGAAATGTTACATTGTTACATGTGCTGTAGTAGAACTCTGAGGTCATGCAACTTGTAGAACAGGACAAAGGTAATTTTTTTAGTGTTCCTTTTTCTTCAAGACTGATTTCAAATGAGGTATATTTAGAGTTCAAAGTTCTGGAGACAAAACCCCTATGTTGCAGAGTTTCAGGGGTACAGAGAAACCGATACAAAATTATTTTTTCAGTTGTATTGTGGGATCTTTTGTACTGCAACTTTATATTGTGACATTATTATGTGATTTAGGTGCTTAGGTCGCAATGTTCTAGGCTGTGATTTGAATTTTTGTCAGTTACTTATTTGTCCCCATTATCAACTCCTCCATTTTTTGTAGGAAAAAATAATTAATGAAACACAAAAAATAGAGCCATGTAAAGACTAACTGACACGGCTTTCATTTCTGGGAGCAAAATATTCAGCAAAGAGTTGAAGAAACTATCCTAACATCGGGATTTCATTTTGTTATATTTAATTAATGGCAGAAGGGGGCAACTGGCTCATGTAGTCAGCTTCTTCAGTACATTTAACATTCTCCTCACTTCTATCCATGTTTCCCTTCCTCTCCTCTTTTCTCAGCTGTTCATGCCATGTTGACTGCTTCAATGACTTCTTCTTTACCACACATTCTAGTAGACCATCTCATTGATCCATGTCCCTCTCTACAAAATAAAAGCAGTTGTATCTGTTTCTTCCTTCTCCCATGTTTCTTGTTTAAGGTGCCCCATTACATGTGCACAATATAATTTTGTGCACCCGTATTTCTGGTCACAAAAAGTAAATAAATAAATGAAACTCTTCTAGTTTCTGTTCATGTTTCTTCTACATCCCATGCATCCTTCTGGTGGCTTTCATTAGCATTTCTTTTAGCAGCCTGATTGTCTCTCATTGTATAACTCACTGTATAACATCTACAAATGGACAGAATAGTCAAGTTGTATGACATTGACCCACTAAAGTGGTGGCACTGCTTATTTGCTTCTGTAATCTATCTTCCTTGGGATGTACCCCAGCATTCAATTTGCTGCCACCACAAACGTTCAGTTTGCTCCTTGATATCCATTGTCATTTTTGACTGCCTTCACCTTATACTTTACAATGAGGATGTTACATTCCAAGCGCAAGGTTCTGAATTTTACAGCACTGGAGCACAAAGGTCATCTTTCTGCCCACTCAGTCAGACTTTTCAAGCCCTTCCTTAGAAGATTCTGCCCTTTCTACACTGATGTGCTTATGTTTTTGCCATCAGCAAGAAACTGATTGTGTTTTTGTTCCCACAGGAATACCTGAAATAAATTCACCGATGATTACCAGCCTCAGAACCATTGCCTATAGTAGTCTACTCGTATCTTCCCTTATTGCTGATATCACCCTGTAGTACTCTACTCATATCTTCCCTTACTGCTGATATCAGCCTGTAGTACTCTACTCATATCTTCCCTTACTACTATCACCCCATAGTATTCCACTCATATCTTCCCTTACTACTGATATCACCCTGTAATACTCTACTCATATCTTCCCTTACTGTTGATATCACCCTGTAGTACTCTAATCATATCTTCCCTTACTGCTATCATCCTGTAGTACTCTATTCATATCTTCCCTTACTGCTATCACCCTGTAGGACTCTACTCATATCTTCCCTTACTGCTGATATCACCCTGTAGTACTCTATTCATATCTTCTCTTACTGCTATCACCCTGTAGTACTCTACTCATATCTTCAATTACTGTTGATATCACCCTTTAGTACTCTATTCATATCTTCCCCCACCTAAATGCATCCCGAACTATTCTAATCCCCAAACCTAATAAAGATAGTACCAACCCTAATAATTATAGACCCATTTCTATCATTAATATGGACATTAAAATTTTGGCAGCAATTTTAGCTTGTAGATTGAAATCTGTGATTAATAAAATCATCTCTCCTGAACAATCAGGGTTTATAAACCAGAGACAAACCTTTGACCAGACTCTTACACTTAATGCTATGTCCTCTTTATCATTGATTAAGCGTACCCCTATCTACGCCCTTGCAATCGATGCATCCAAAGCATTTGACAGAATAAGCAAAGAATTCTTGATCTCGGTTCTACAAAAATTTAATTTCCCTGCACAGTTTATACACACTCTTAATACCCTTTATAAAAATGCATATACTACTTTACAAATAAACAAATATAGCTCCAAAAGGATAATGATTAATAATGGTATCAGACAGGGATGCCCTCTATCACCGCTTTTATTTAACCTATATATTGAACCTTTACTTTTATTAATTAAACAGAGAACATTCCACCATATTCCAAGATTATTTAATACTGAAATACCCCTATCAGCTTATGCAGATGATTTGAATATTTACTACTCCCTTCCCAACTATGATATTAACAAAATCAATAGTGCTTTGCAAACTTTCTCCAAATTCTCGAATTATATGGTGAATTTAGATAAGACAACGATCTTTCCAATTAACATCTACTCGCAATTACTCAGTGAAAGATCTCTACCTAATATAAAAGTCAATGACCATTTTCAATACCTAGGTGTATCCTTCCAAACAGATGGAAATATACAACATCAAGGGGACTTCACTAGATGTTGGGGCTTGATACAAAAAAATATGGAAAGATGGACTCAACTAAAACTTCCGGTTCTCTCGAAAGTAGCCATTATCAAAATGAATATTCTACCTAGACTACTGTATGTTCTAAATGCTACCAACACCCTGATTCATAATAAAGTCTTTAATAAGATTCAATCAGTTCTCTCAAAGTTTATATGGTACCCAAGACCCATCAGGATAAGCTATAAAAAACATATACCCTAAAGAGAAGGGTGGTTTAAACCTTCCAGATTTTAGACTATTGTATGAAATAAATAGAAGCAGTAGAATAATTAATGTTGCAACTTTCAGAGAGGAACTAAATGCTTGGTGCCCATCTTGGGTCAAACTTTATTACAATTATATTAAGTCACTTTCCATTAATCCCATGGCCCTACCTTTTTTAGACATATCTGCCAAAAGAAAGTACAAAATTCAAAATGACCTATGGTCTCAAATCAAATGTACTCAAAACTTGTTTAACTCCCTAGATCTTCAGTCTGCTTTTCATCTTCTCCAACCTTTACACCTTAATCCTAACATTAAATTAAGCGAAGTTGGTTAATCTGAATTCGTTCCACTGATCAAAAATAAAACTGTTCTGGACTTCTTCTCATACAGGACGGAACATACTTCTTCCATCAGAATCAAGTTGAAGCTTTGATCAAGTACACCACTATGATTAGACAACTAATGGACATTTGCAACAAATTCTGGAGAGATACAGATATTCCTGATCCTCAAATAGAGTTGTGTAAGGTACTATGGAATCTTCTAACTCGTAAAAGAAAATGGTCTCTCACTCCTACAAATTAATCTCAGCAATTAGATGCACGAAAGAGGCTATCCACTCTGATTTTGGTTAAAACAAGACCCTCGATTTCCTGCAAAGCCATTGCCCAAGCCACTGAAAAATGTTCCAAAGCTATTCCTGTGTTAAAGTGCAGATATACCCAACTTATGATTGTAAATAACGCATATTACACCCCTGCTTTACTAAACAAGATGTACAAGGAAGTCCCACCCTTTTGCCAATTCTGCCCTAGGACGGAAGCAGATATTATCCACATCTTTTGGAGTTGCAAATGCACTTACAGACTTTGGTGCACCCTCAGAGTCAAATTAGAAAAAATGGGTTATGAAAAATCTACCCTTTCATGGCAATTTGCCCTTCTTCACATACCCCCAGTAGGCATGGACATTAAGAACACTTATTTCCTAATAACAGCCTTTATGCTGGTAAAATACTATATCACCCTAAATTGGAAAGATAGATCAACCCTATCATGGGAAGGACTCAAACAGATAGTTGGGAAGCATTTTTCTGCTCATAAATACTTGTGGTATTCCATGAGGCTAAATCCATCACAGAGGGAAGCTTGGAAACTGGTATACGAAAGTATATTAACATAATCACACAGCACTCGAACCTCCGGCCTGGGGGTTCTACATAGATGGGCTTTGTATATAGTTATTGTATGTAGAGGAATTTTTGTCTGTACATATCTTTTAGTCATGTTGTAGGATTTGATTTGTTATGTTATGACTAAAAATCAATAAAAAGAATTAAAAAAAAAAGTACTCTATTCATATCTTCCCTTACTGCTATCACCCTGTAGTACTCTACTCATATCTTCCCTTACTGCTATCACCCTGTAGTACCCTACTCATATCTTCCCTTACTGTTGATATCACCCTTTAGTACTCTATTCATATCTTCCCTTATTGCTATCACCCTGTAGTACTCTACTCATATCTTCCCTTACTGTTGATATCATTCTGTAGTACTTTACTCATATCTTCATGTATTTCTGATATCATCATTATTTTATAAACTTCTGTATTCTGGATGCTTCAGTGATGTTGCATCCTAGTTCCTCATTGACAGCCCTGCCTTCACTTCTCTCACTTTTCCTAGCAGTCACTTACTTCAATCCATGTTACCTCTATTTCCTATCAAGTCATTACATCACCCAATCAAAAACTGGATCAGGCTCAGCTAACAGATTTTTCTTACCATAAACCCATATCAGTTGTTTTCCAGGAAAGAGCCCATGCTATCCTTCAGAATTCTGCCTATCACCTTTCCTGCCAGCTTTCTAGTTCTTTGAATTTTTTTCCTGCTCCCTCCCCTCTCCCCCTTTAACCAGAGTACTACTACTACTGCCATCTTTCCATTTTCTGCTTCATGGATACTGGCCAGTGATCTGTGGAAAATCTGTGTCAGATGGTATGTCAGCAAACAGATGAGATTACTTAGGGCTATAGATGACAAGGGATGTGGTCTGTATATCTTATATTCCTTTAGAAAAGTGTCTGTCTATCTCCTCCTACTTTTCTTGTGTCAGTAAACTCTTTTCCTCACACTTCCCTGTCACTATTCCCCCAGCATGGCATTTCCCCTATATTTCCTTTTAAAGGCCGAGTTGAAGTATTCATTCAGTACTCCTGTTATTTCTAAGCTTCCATGGTCTTCTGTATTCTCCATGTCTGCTTTATTCACACTGACAGGTCAGAGCATTCGCTCATCCTTTCTGGTATATATACCTAAAAGTGAGTGTTCCACTTTTAATCCCTTCTGCTAACCTCTTTTATAACATGTATATCTGCTGCCCTTGTCGTCTTTTTTATCCTTCTTATCTCCTTAACCAGTCTGATTCAACTTACAGCTTCCTCCTTTCCACCTATTGTTTGCCCTGTCATTGCTTCCAATGTCTAAAACCATATTCCTGTGTAACTGTATTCATCTTCTCATCTTTTTTTCCCCTTTTTCCCCTTAAGGGTTGAAAAACCTCAGCAATGACTAAAACAAATTAGAAAATTAAGATTAGTCAGCTTCCTCAGAGACACATATGTAACTAGGCTTTGTTGCGTTGACTATTCTACACTGATTCATCATAATGCCTTGTTCATATTCTTCAGTTTTCTTCTAGACTCATTAATTACCTTTGACCTCTACCAACTGAACATTATTTTCCCCTTTCCAGAATTCTGCAAAATCCCTTCATTTTGGATTCTTACACTTACACAACTGTAAACCACAGTGAAGTGTAATTACTACTGGCAAACAGCACATTTGTAGAGACATTCCCGGCCCTTCTACCTTTGCTAGGACCACATATTTAATTCTGTCTTCTCTGATACTGCTCCTCACCAGGTTTCTGAACCTTCTTTATCAAAAAATGCAGTTATTTCTCCAGACTTCAGTGGTCTTCTGCTCTTTCTCTCTCACTCTCTCTCTCTCACTTTATCTCTGACTTACCCGGGAGCTTGGTTCACCCTGTTTGTTGCTTAAAGATTCAGATTCACCATAAGTATAACTTCTTTCACATACTTCAGTCTTTTAATTTCTCCCTAAGTCTGTATTCATGTTCCTCAATGTGCAGCCAGTGTATTAACCCACAAGCAAAGCTGCTTCATCTGCATTAACCACCAGGAATAGAACTCTGGATTCTGAGTCTTGTGGCTCCCTCACCCCCTTCATAGCATGATGATTTCCCCTTATCTCTAGCCATACATCTTTATTTATTTATTTTATTTTATTTATTGGCATTTGTTAACCGGGTCAGTCCAACTGAGCTAGGGGCCCATTTTCATTGGAGACCTGAGGGGAAAAGCTCCAGCAGTATTACATATTTTTACAATAAAAATCAAATCAAAAATAAAAATAAGAGTAAACAAATTAAAACCAACATAAAACATAACAAGAAAATCAACAGTTAGAGAATATCTGTACATAGACTAGGTTAGATAACAATTGACAGTTCTGGAGAGTATCACACATGAAGTACATACAAAGAGATAAACCATTCGATCAATTTTCTTTTCTTCTTTTTTTTTTAAAGATCTATATGAATACATATGCTATGGAAGTGAGGGGGGAGGGAGGTATAAAGGTGTATGACACAAGCACAAGGAAGTAGAGTAGAACAGGGAAAAGGTGTTAAAGGTGAGAAGAGAAGAGGCTAGACCAAGCGGGGGTTAGACAAAGGCAGGACCATGTACTCTGAAGAAAGATTTTAACTTCTTTTTTGAACAGGTGTTTTTGATGAATGCTTATGTTTTGAAGGAGTGAGTGCCAAGCATGTGCAACAGAGTATTTGTAGAGGAACTTTCCTATATTTTCATTGGGTTTATATATGTCAAGGAGGTGTTTGCTGGAAGTACGAAGGTGACAATGGAGGTTGTAGGTTGTAGTAAGAAAGTAGGTTGGAGATGGAAGGGAGGAAGAGAGGTCATTCAGGATATTGTGTGTAGTGTGAAGTTGGGGTGGAAGTAGTTGTTTAGACAATTCTGGCCATTGGAGGGATTTAAGGGTGAGACCGTGGTGGGATTTATAGAGGAGATTAGAGGCAAACCTGGCTATTTTGTGATAAGTTTGCTCTAGTTAGTGATAAGTGAAGTTTGAACATTAGTAAGGACAGGGGCAGCATAGAGAAGACAGGGTAGAAGAGGGGACTGAGTGAGGGAAGCTTTGGAAGAAGGTGACAGAAATGTATGGTTGCGAAAGAGAAGTCCGAGTTTCTGGTGGGTCTTTTTTATACATTGTTGAATATGAGTTTTAAATTTTAGTTCATCATCAGTAATTACTCCAAGTAGTTTGGTATGGAGTTCAGGTTTGAGGATGGTGTTATTAAGAGAGGTGATAGAGAAAGAGGGTTTGTGCTGGGTGAGTATTTTAAGGAAGAAGAGAAGGAGTTTAGTTTTTTTTTTGGATTTAGTATTAATTATCAGAGATCCAGGTTTCGATAGAGGGGAAGGTTTGTTGAGAGACAGCTAGGAGTTCAGGGATGTTGTGGGCAGAGGTGATAAGGGTGGAGTCATTGGCATATTGTAGAAGTGTAGAGAGATTAGTAGCAGAGTGAAGTTTGTTAGTGAATATGTTTAACAGAAGGGGGTCTAGAATCGATCCTTGGGGAACTCCAGTATTTTCAGGGAGGAATGGAGAGAAGACAGTTTGCCAGTGGCTAGACTGCTGCCTGCCAGAGAGGTAGCTAGAGAACCAGCTGATGGATGAAGACATATGTAGAGCAGAAGGTTTAGTAAGGAGTTTAGAGTGAGAGACAGTATCAAAGGCCTTTGAAAGATCAAGGAATAGGCAGGAGACAAGCAAGTTATTGTCATGGGTTTCAGCTATTGTTTGAGTAAAGTGGAGTAATGCAGTGGCTGTGCTATGGTGGGGTCTAAAGCCATGTTGGGTAGGAGTAAGGAAATTGTTGTCAAGAAGGTGTTTGATTAATTGAACATGCGTGCACTTTTCTAAGATTTTAGAAAGGGAGGACAGGATAGCAATGGGTCTAACGTTGTAGGGAGCAGTAGAGTTGCCGTCTTTGTGAAGAGGGATTGTATAAAAGGATTTCCAGATATCTGGGACAAGGGTCTCAGAGATGGAATAATTAATAAGTATAGTGACAGGGTAGGTGATGGATTGTGCAGCTATTTTTAGGTCATCTGATGCCCTCCACTGCATAAATCACTGTTCTCCTTCAATCCTGTCATTATTCCTGAACAGCCTGAACCCCGAAATGTCCTTGTCCTCCCCATTGTTGTCATTGTTTTATATTGGTAATTGCTATCTTTTACTGCATCACTACTTGTATCCACCATCTTCTTTTCCAGATTCCTTGAACTGCATGGTAATAACACTTCTACCTAGTCATGCTATAAGTCAAATAAAAAAGAAAAACTTCTTCTACTAAAACATGGAATTTTTATTTCTGTTGTAATGCCAACTTAAATTAGTATTCTAGGCCATTACCATCATGTCCTTAGAGAATGGAACTGCAACAAACATCCAAAATGAAAGACGGGTATAAAGCAAAATGTCAGACTATGGCAGCAAAGGTATATGAACTACAGCTGCTGTCTTTGGAAAAGGATGGAAGCGCAACCCTCTCCAAAACTATTTTATGTAACTTTTAGGTAATCATAATAATTTTCCCACAGGCTAGTTCTGAATCATAAGATACCAGGATAGAAAACACACTTAAGAATGCAATTTTGTATCTTTCTCAGTTCCAACCTGGTTTACATGGAGCAGATTGCCTTTGAACTACACAAATCACAGACTTCATTTTATATGCAGTAACAGAAATATTGCTTTCGGTGGTGAAAAGCATGAAGAGTTAGTACACATATATTCTGGATGTTAGTTTCAACCAGTCTTACAAGAGATGGTCAAACCAGACAAACTAGGTTTACTGCCACTTTCTGAAAAACAATTCTTAAATGCTACATGTCTTAATTGTGTGTAGACCATGTCAGTTTCATTAAAACATCTCAGAATAAAAAACTCAAGGGCTTTTAACAGCATACTTAGGTACAAGCACACTGACCTAGCAGAATGCAATTTTAAGGTGCAACAAGTTTGACTAGTTAGCACAAATATGTTGCGTCTTGTTGTGTCTTTCGGCTTTTCCCAGTTAGGGGTCGCCACAGCGGAACTCTGGTCCACTAATGATTGGCAGTAGATTTTTGGTGCCGAGTTGCCAGCCCTGATGCACAACCTTCATGAGAATCGAACCAGACAGCATCTTACTGTGAGGCAACAACACTACCGCAGCACCACCACCGCAGTAAGCACTAGTTCGCACAAATATAATGGCCATGTTTTTCTTTGTCAAATACTGTCATTGCTCCTCCAAGTCATATCAATAATCATTTAAAAAAATATAATTGTCTTTTGTTTTCATTCATTACGGCCCTCCTCCAAAAAATGACAACCACATTAAGTGTGGTTCTGATGTCTTAATGAAAAGAAAAGAAAAACATTGACAGCCAACACAATTATATTTCCAATTGTTGGTAAACACACACAAAGAGCCATTTCAAGGGAAAAGCAATTTAGGAATCCCTTTCCTGTTTACCAAAAGTGCTCTAGTTAGGGGTGGGAAATTAATTGGTAGCTCACAAAAGACATTTCAGTCATAGCGCCTAGACTTAGTACCAAGAATAAGTATAAATATATATATATATATATATATATATATATATATATATATATATATGGGTCTACCTTACAAGAATGAAATACCACAAAAATAACTTTCAAAATGCTGAGATGACAATGCCGAATTGTCAGAAGGCTGACAATCTAAATCAACGACTCTCAAAATGCGCATTAGCGCGATTTAGCCTGATTTAGCGCGGAGTTGCTACCGTTGCACACTAGGGCAGCAGCGGTTAAGCAGGTTTAAACTATTCGGGCTACCTAAAGTCCACTCTTCAAATTTTCCCTTAAAACTACCTTCCTCGAACTATACTACTGATCTAATCAGCTTATCCTATAATTAAAAAGATCATCTCTACTTGACTCCAAGTAGACTATTCTCTATCTGTTAAACGTAGCACTTGCTCCTACAGTACTTATTACCTTGATACGGCACTCTTGTCATAGATAGTACCCCAAAAAGGCAATCCCCCATTTCTCGGTCACCGAATCTTTTAAAGTTTTTTGTCTATTCCTTCTAGCATGTCGAGGGATCAGTTGCTAGTGTCCTCTCCTGCTCAGCTGGTTAACCTGGGAATATTGAGGCAATGTTACAATTGCCTCATGTACACAGACAACCCTCTCCTCCTTCCACAAAACACAAATACATGAGATGCAACTATATGGCCAAACTGGAGGCTGAGCTCTCTCAACATAGGACTGGCAAGACCAGTCAGGAGGAGAAGGTTACCACACACACTATAGACCCAGTCTCACATAGTACCATTACAACCTCAAATCATACACATAAACACACAAAGACATACTGAGGCTCTGATCAAAATCTACCAAAACAGCAGAGGCCACCAAAGCAGACACCCAAACAACCACCACCTCAGAACACAACACCTGCAACACATAGACCTCACAGTCAGAGTGTCAAACAGTCACAGCCCTTAAGGCCAAACACAATGCCAGACACACTAGTCATTGGTGACTCCATAGTCAGACACACTCACCAGACTGAGTAAGGAGAAGGTCACAGTAAGCTGCCTGTCCACTCAGGTCTCTCAACAGCAGGTACAAATATGACTCAGTCATTGTCCACGCTGGTGTAACTACATGAAAAGAGACATTGAGGAGCTCTCTGATTATGTAGCCCAGGCAGGTATGACCCTGACCTTGAGCAGTATCCTACCTTCACCAAGAATGATGCCACAATACAGAGATAAGATGATCAGCTTTAACAATTGGCTTAAACACTGGTGTCATTCAAAGGGGATCCAGTGTCTGTCTGCCTGGGGTGACATGCTGGACAAGCCACGCTGCTTCACAAGGGACGGCTTGCACCTGTTACCCCTGGGATTCCGGATATTGGCAAAGGCTCTTGCCACCCCCATAGTGCCTTTTTTAGGCAAGGGTCAAATTCTAAACCTACCACCCTAGAACACAAAAAAGGAAAAAAACTAAGGGTAATGCTGCTCAATGCCAGAAGTCTAAATCTCAAAATGCATGCACTCGAGGCCCTTCTCAGTATGGAGAACATCGATGTCTGTGCTGTGACAGAAACCTGGTTCAAGGCTCCTGAGAGCACCCCAGCTATCAGGTTTTACCTCATATCATGCGTTCTGGCCCCAAAATCCGGACAATACCAAGAAAGGAGGGGGTATCCATATTCATCAAGGACACCCACACCTCAAGACTGGTGGCAACGCACGATGCATCGGAGACCATCCAGGTGCAATTAACCATAGGCAAGACTGCTCTGCAAATTGTAGCATGTTACAGGCCACCCTCACAAACTCAGGAACCTCACATGGCCTTCCTGAAAACACTAGAGGGATAAATGTATCACCAAACACCATCATACTAGGTGACTTCAATTACCCTAATATAGACTGGGAACACTACTCAAGCCCAAACACCCTAGCCCAAAAGTTCCTGGAATTCATAAACTCAAATGCCATGGAACAACTAGTCACCATCCCCACAAGAGGAGATAACATACTTGATCTCATCATCACGAACATGGGAGCACAATGTTCAACACGGTGTACCCCTCACTGGTGAGATCAGACCACAAACTAATCTCGCTGGAGGTCCTCATCCCACCCCACCTGAAATAAAAAGACCACAGTAAAGAACTTCTCAAAGCCGACTTCACACTTCTAAAGACTAGTGTGGTCTCCTTTAAGGCCCCCGAGCTGGTGGAAAACAGTACTCAAGCCGCTGAATCACTTACAAATGCCTTCTACCAGCACCTGCAGGACTGCATGGATAAGGCAATCCCAAGCAAAACAAAGACTCTTTGTACCAAAGGCAAAGCCAGTCTGGTGGACCCCAGCCATAAACAAACTTTACAACAAAAGGAGGAAGCTACTACAAGATAGAGCAAAATCCTTAAAAGTTAAGACACCCTTGATCACTATAAGTAAAAAACTAAGAGCTCTCATAAAATCATCCAAAGCAAATTTGAGAGAAAAATAGCTAAAGACTCAAAAGACAATCATAAGGCCTTCTTTAGCTATACCTGGGAGGAAACTCCCAGATATGCTCAGAGCTAGTTCAAAATGATGTGAAGATTACTGATCCTACAGACATTGCCAACATACTGGCTGACAGGTTCAGTGCAAACTTCTCCCCTCCCCAAAAGGAGAGATATCTATACCAAACGATTGCAGCCCCCAAACATCTCCAGCGCCCAAGTGAGAACTGCTCTCTCCAAAGCAAAAAACACAGCATCCATGGGACCTGATGATGTCCCCGGCTGTGTGCTCCATGAACTCAATGAGGAATTAAACCCACAGCTAGGACAGCTGTTTAATCAAAGTCTTACGTCTGGATACACTGCAACTGTGGTACCACTTCACAAAGGCGGTGCCTCCACCGACCCTGGAAATTACCGCCCATTAGCTTGACAAGCCTTATCTGCAAAGCCATGGAGAGGATCATAATGGACCTCATAAATAAAGACATAGGGAATTTGCAGACTTTGGATCCAACCCAGTTTGGCTTTGTCAAAGGCAGATCATGCCTTTTAAACTTGGTTGACTTTTTGAAACAGTCACCAAAGCCATTGATGAGGGAAAGGCAGTCCATACAGCCTACCTCGATCTGGCTAAGGCCTTATCATTGAAAAACTCATCAGCTTAAATGTCAACCCATACATCACAAGATGGGTTGCAAACTGGCTGAGTGACAGAACCCACAGGGTCAGAGTTGCTGGCGCCATGTCAGACTCAAAGCCTGCCACAAGTGGTGTCCCACAGGGCTCAGTCCTGGGCCCACTCTTGTTTGGCATCTACTTTTCCAGTACAAGCAAACACAGGAGGGCTATGGCTGACAAAGTTTGCAGATGACTGCAAACTTAGTAGAAAACACATCTGATACAGATATCCTTAAGAAGGGTCTCACAGAAATGGATAACTGGTGCCAGAGCCATGGCCTAAAGTTAAATGCCAAAAAATGCATAGTCATACCCTTAAAACAAGGTTACCCCTAGCTACCAAATAGGTGGCAATCCACTGAGCACAGAAGAAGTTATCAGGGACCTGGGGACCCAGGTTGATAGTAGTCTGTCATTCGACACCCATGTAGCTAAAGTAGTTAGGAAGACCTTC